>NW_022196903.1:42018248-42024018 GCF_008632895.1 Mastomys coucha
GGGTGTATGTGTCTGTGTGTCTTTGTGTCTGTGTGTCTGTGTGTGTGTCTATGTGTGTGTACATATGTAGCACATATGTTATACTTTAGCTAATGCTAAAATGCTGACTCAGCTTGTATCTGACTCAGATTACAGATGGTTAGACCCATGCTACTAGGTCCTTCACATCTCAGGTGAAACTGTGAAACTAGAAGGACTTTATGGACCATTTTGATGCTTTTTTCCTTTTAGTGGAGTTTGAATCAAATTACATGAGATAAGTCTTAAAAGACTAGCAGAGACAGCCTGGGCAATACAGAGAAACCTTGTCTCAAAACAAAACAAACAAACAAAAAGACACCAGAAATGCCATTACAATACATACACACCAACTCATATGCTAAAAACAGCACCTCACATGCTCTGTCTCACATATAACCCCACTCTACCTCACACATTTCATTCTACTCCACTCCCTCACTGCACCCCACACACCACCCCACACTCTACCCCACATATCACCTCACATACACACTCACACACACCACCTCACACACACCAACTGACACACCACCTCACACATATCACCCCACATACCACTCACATACCACCTTACCCACCACCTTACACACACACTCACACATTACCTGATACTCCACACCCCACATACTAACACACACACACACACATTCACATACCATCTCCCACACCAACTGACACACCCTCTCACACATACCACCTCACACACACATTCACATACCACCTCTCACACCAACTGACACACCACCTCACACACCACCTCATAAAGAGCATCTCTTACCAGGAGATATTTCAAACTTCATTCCATAATTTCAAATCAATAATGCCTCTGAGTTCAGCAGACTAGAAGAAAGTGATTTATATGGAGACAGATGTAAATCTATTAGCCTAAGCAAACAAACAAAACAAAACAAACAAAAATACAACTTACCTGTAACAGAAAGAAATGCCATGAAGTCAAGTCTCAGGGTTTATGGGGGGAAAAAAGAAAGAAAAGCAGAAAACAGAAAACAAACAAAATATAACAAACAAACCCATGCTCACCTAATTTTCTAGCCTATGACATAAGGTGAAGAATATGGGCCATGAATGGCAGTCAGAACCATGGTTGTTCCTGATGAAGCCACACACAGTAGTAAACAAGGAGAGACCTATGAGGCCATTATATATAAACCCCTCATTGCAATGAGAACATTTACCCCCCAAGAGTCTAACTCAGTTCTTGTGAGTAGACAGTATTTAAGACCTGGCTTCTGCTCTAGAACATTTCCTAATATCAGTTTTCTCCATCTATGAGGATGGTAGCTGCTTAATCTTCATCCATACATAACTACTGCTTGCTGGGATGTGGGAACTTTTTACAGTAATGGGTACCATAGCAAAAATTCCAATGACTTTCTAAAGTTCTTGCATATCCTCACTCTAAAGAACGATGTACCATGCTCAGAGTCAGTGTGCTTATTGAGCAGAAATTCTGGTTTAATCATGCTGGGCCTAACTCAGGATCAATATATCTGGGGAATGGAAGATCCTAGGTCAGATGATCTATGTCTATGAGGAATCCCAAGGTTTCTTGGGAAGAATTGCAAAGGATGCCAGATTGGCCAGATTAAAAACCAGAGATGGCTTAGCGGTTGAGAGCACTGGATGCTCCAGAGTACTCAGGTTTGATTCCCAGCATCCTCATGGCAGCTTGTAACTGTCTGTAACTCTAGTACCAAGGCACAACACCCATGCATGCAGGCAAAACACCAACTCACATGAAATAAAACTAAAAGACAAACAAAAACAGCCTGAATGTTAGGCATAAACATTGGGCTCAGCAGGGTGACCTCACGTACAAGGATTAGGAAAATGAGCCTCAAGCCCAGGTCAGGAGTTGCTGCAAGTTACCCAAGCAAGGCTAGGGATTGTAGACTTTGGTGAAACAGCTGAACACCAGGAAAGTCAGAGATAAAGGCTATCCCATGTCCTAAGGAGCCAGCTCATGCTGCTGAGCATGCAGTTCTGCAGACAACTTCTGCAAGAGCCATGAGCTATGCCAGCGGGAATTGTCCAGGCTCTGATTCTCAACATTAGCACAGAGCTCCAGGGCCAGCACATCTTTGCCAGGCCCGCAAGGGCTGCCAGTGCCTAGATCTCTCTGCAGAGGCAGAAAGTAGCAAGTGTTGTGTGTCAGAAGATGTGCAAGGCTCTGCCTGGGACGGAGGCAGTTATTTAGGAGAGTATAGCTGGTCTTTGCTACTTTGTCAGTCTTCTTTTCTCTTTATTCCTCTCCCCATCCCCAAGAGGAAGAAGAAAAGAGGAGAGAGATCCCTCAATCTAATTTTTCTTTTTGTTTCTTTTTTTAAGCATTGACTACTAGTAAACTAATAAATCGCAACCCAACCCCTTGAACAACCAACAACTGATCCTGCCTCTCCGGGCCCTCGCATTTAGGTACCCTCTAAAAAGTTCCCAGAATTCCAAACATGACACAATCTCAAAAACTATCTGCAGCTGGCAAAACCTCTGCTAGAGCATGAGGGAGATCCTGGTTAGCAAGCCGCCCCGTAGCGACACTTCTGGGATTAAAATAAAAACACATTCTTATAATATTTCCGCGTCTTTTAAAGAAACCAAAACTCTTACTACAGAAGAGACTTGAGGAGGATGGGAGTCTGCTGAAAAGACACAGCCAGAGAAAGCTGTTTTAGTGAGACTACGGTTCTTATTTTAACTTCAGGCCAGATGGTAGTAGCACCATCCTCCTGCCTTGCATGGAGCAGATCCTCAGGACCAGGCACCTCCTCTTTGTGTCTGCACATAGTCCCAAATCCCTCCCAGCTGCTTTGAGTCTATATGATGTAGAAGCATGACTAAGCTGATTTGTATTCTGCCAGCCAAGGGAAAATATAATTAACACAGCAGCACAAGGCTCTGCAAAGCCCATGGGAAAATCCCAGAAGGAAAGGACTCCCACTGTACAGCTGGATAGCAAAGGGCTGAAAAAGCTACTCTGCTCTAATCCCACGGGGTCTCAGCTAAAGCCCACAATCAACAAAGGGAAATAACATGAACCTTTGCCTATCAGGCATTAAGAAGAACCTGCCACTCTTAGAACTGAGTGTGGGAAACCTGGCAGATCTCGGTGAGAGTTTTCTGCCTTCCCGCAGCCCTAGTCTGCCAATTACGATTCACACCTTCATCCTGGGTACCAGATCAACTGACACAGCAACTCTGATGCACCTCCCAGCAGAGACAAGAGACCTCCCAGACTCTAGGAAGAAGCAAAACTAACTACAGTTATGCATATCCTGAGCTTATAGTTAGGTGTCAAGAGGCCCAAGAGAGGAATGAGGAGGACGGGGGACTGGCTTCTGCCTGCCCACCACCCCCAGCTTTGTCACCTCTTTACAAAGCAAGCAGAGAAAGCTACCTGCTGATGCATTTAATTAGCCTGTTCTTTCCCTCTGGTGATTCGTCTTCCCAGTGAGAAATTTCTGAAACTTTCAATTTTTTCCTTTTTTTTTTTTCATGACTTTAACAAATTAATGTCCAGCTTCTCCTTACTCAAGACTGTATCTTTTGTGCACCTGATAAAATTAATAGACTTGGGCAGCTGCTTGCTTACCACCCAGCCTTCTTCTGCCCAGGTGTTGATGTCTGCCCTCCCACACTAATGGGTATATGGGCATCGCTACCACCCGGTTTAAATATCTACCTCTTATTATAAGACTAGAGTCTCCTGGCCATCCATTTTTCAGATATATAAAGAGTATAAGTGTCAATTTCAATCCAAAGTCAGAACTGTCTCTGCTTCTATCTTGTGTTGCAGATCTGAGGTTAAATTTCGGTGAATGTAAACTTAATTCTATGGAGGATAATAGCTTACTATCAACCTTTAATAGAGTGGTGATGTTAATGAAACAATATGATACAGTTAAATCAGTTTCCTTTGCAGGAACAAAAGGAGTTGAAAACGTCAAACAGTAATAGAAGTCTTGCAAGAGGACAGAGACTGGCTGGCATGTCTTTCTAATTAATAAGTGGTAGGGATGGCTTCTTCTTTTTTAAAGTGAAAGGTGCAACTCTAAGAAGAAACGAGTATTATGATTTTTTTATTAATAAATGATCAGTGGCTTTTCAGAAAAGATTATCCAAAAGAAAATCATGTCCTACTGAGACTAAATCACACTTCCTGTTAGGTACTGAAAAAGAAAAGATGAAGCTGGGGTAGCTCAGTTAATAAAGTACTTGCCTAGTGTGTATGAAACCCTAAGTTAGACACCCAGCACCCAGTAATTGCATGCCTATAAGCCCCACACTTGAGAGGTAAAGGACAGGAGGTTCAAAAGTTCAAGGCCACCCTCTAGTATACAGCAAATTGTAGGCCAGTCTGGGCTAACATAACATTGTATCTCAAGAAAAAGAAGTAAAAAAAGATGAAAAGAAGAGAAGAAGCAAAGAAATAAGAGTCAGAAATAAGCATATTCTAAAGAAAGTATCAATTCATTTAAAGAAGCCCAAAGATAAGAAAATTTGGACACATTTTCTATGCCCTAGCTTGGTGCCATCATTAAAGGCTTTATTGTTACAGATGCTGTATGCAAAACAGTTCCACTCGAGTCCCTGAGGAAAACTTAAACGTTATTGGTTTAACCATAAAATTCCATCATTCCATTAGGAAATCAATCTCTCCTATGTTTCCAAATGTAAAGTGCTCAGGTTTGTCATTAACATTCTACCAGTGACAAGAGAAACCTACGAGGTTTACCCTTGTTCATTCATCCCTTGCTGAAACATTTGCTTATTTGTTAACTGTGACACTCTGGGTTGATTGTTTGACTTCTCTGGGTTCCGGGAATACCCCAAGAAGCAAGAGTACTAATCTCTCTCCCACAACGGCTGTAAGAGTCAAGTGAAGTAGACACTGTGTGAATGTCTAGCTGAGTATTTCTCATTCACCCATTCAAGAAATGCTGACTGCTTGGATGTGGTACCCAGGCATTAGGTACAAGAGAGATGCTGTAAACAACACAGAAGGCCCTTTAACATTTCCCCTCATTATTCTCTAATGCTAGAGCCTAGAAAATCCACTAGACCCATCTAGGTTCCTGATAGACACTCTCCCTCTACTCTAATCCTTGAACTTCTAAAAGGTTTGACTACAGCCTCAGGAAAGCCTTCAACATATAAATCCTGAGCACCTGCCAGTCTCCAGACAAGAAGCATCAGGCCACTCTTCTCTGCTAGGGAACTGTGTGTGGCTCTGGGTTTGAGAGTCCCCAGAGTCACATCTCCAGATCTGGCCCTGGGGAAGCTATAGGTCTGTGGTTCCCAACCTTTCTAATGCCAAGACCCTTTAATACAGTTTCTCATATTGTGATGACCCTAAAACTACTTTGTTGCTATTTCATAACTGTATTGATATATAAACTGCTGTTATGAATCATAGTGTAAATATCTGTGTTTTCCAATAGTCTTAGTCAGCTCTTGCAAGAAGATCATTTGACTCCTTCCAAAGGGGTCACAACCCATGGGTTGAGAACAGCTGCTGTAGATACTACCAGAGAATAGATTCTCTAGCCCAGTCCTGGACATATTGGACATTGAGTGGTATCCATATGTAGAGAGACTTGGCAGGCTGCAGAGATGGCTCAGTGGTTGAGAGCACATATGTTCTTGCAGAGGACCCGAGTTCCGATTGCAAACTGGTACAACCACTCTGGAAATCAGTTTGGCAGTTCCTCCAGAAATTGGACATAGTTCT
>NW_022196903.1:42024997-42029038 GCF_008632895.1 Mastomys coucha
TTTTTTGGAGGGGAAACTGGGAAAGGAGAAATTTACATGTAAATAAAGAAAATATCTAATAAAAATTTAAAAAAAAAGAAAAAAGAGTACATATGTTCTTGCAGAGGACCTGAGTTCAGCTCCTTGCACATACTCTGGTCAGTTCACAGCTGCCTACAACTCTAGCTCCAGGGAATCTGATCTCTTCTTTTGAAGTATTTGGACACAATATACATACCTACACAAAGACACACAAGGAGCTTAACCCATTTTTCAAAGACCTTTATGAGAAATATTGGCATTTCCTCCTTTCAGCAACCATTTCTCTTTGGCTTATTCTTCTTACATCAGCAGGCATGTCCCTCTGCCACTCTGTCCAAGATCTACACCCACTTCTTTTTCTGCCTCTCCATCTCCAGAAAGCTCTGCTGCTCATCTTGCTTATCTCTTGCATGGAAATACCTCTCACTATATGGAAACTGAAGTAGGCGTGGGCTTAGTGTATTGCTAGGCCACTCCTGGCCCCACACCGTGCAGTCTGTGCTGGACACTGGCCCTTGCACACCCACATGTTCTCATAACTTTCTAGGCTTGTGCCTATGGTTTCCTGATGGGGAATAAGCTGTAATCATGCTGTCTGTAGAACATTCTAAGGTGATGGAAAGAGGAACAACTGGCTGCAGGGACAGAAAGTCCTTAAACATGATGAATCTCATCGTTAGTGTGGCTTTATCACAGCTTTTATTTTGGTAGGCTAAAAATCACCTTTTATAATACAATTTTACTGAATTTTGAAAGTCTATATATGTAGACAGCCACTAGTCTAATCAATATAAAGAACAATACCAAAAAATCCAAGTTTCCCTTGTAACTTTGTAACCAACCCCTGTCCTCACCAGTTCCTTTGGTACCCTGAGAGACACTGTCCTTGTAGACTTGACTTTTTCAAACTATTATACATAGCATATCATAGCCTAGCCTGAACATTGTCTTTACAGTGATCGTGTGTTTGAACAGCTGTTACAAACAGGCTGAGTTGCTTCTCATTTTGAGAGTTTCTAGCATTTGCAATCTGATTTAAACTGTATTATTTTGTGAGTCCTAATCCTTTACACCTGTGTATGGCAATGACTACAGAATCTCCATGAAGCACCATGACAGCACCTTGTCCTGTCCTTCCTTTATGAATGACAGCAAGGCAGAATTCTTGGTGAAAGGCTCACCATAGCTAAAACTATCCCTCCCCACCCTCCACATCACCCACTGTCCTTTTCAAGCCCTGACGTTTCCCCAGTAATGCCCCAGATACAGAAGAGACCCTGCTGCTGCTCCAGAGGAAGGCAGAGTGCCTTCTCCTAGGGAGCCTCTCCTTACACCCTCCCTACTTCCCTGACCGTCCCTTTTTTGGGGAACAGGCACACGACCAAGAAAGACTGTTCAGGCTGTTAGACAGTTCAATGGGTAAAAGGCATTCACTGCCAAGCATGATGACCTGAGTTCAAGCTCCAGGACACACATAGTGAAAGGAGAGAAAAGGCACACACTAATGACAATAATAATAATAATAATAATCTCAGCAGTCTAGCAGTGAGTTGACAGAGGCAGGCAAATTTCTCTGTGAGTTTGGTGCCAGTCTGATCTACATACCGAGCTCCGGGACATCCAGAGCTACACGGTGAGACCCTGTCCCAAAATAAACTTAAAAATTAAATTAAAAGAAACAAGACCTGGCTTTATAGGATACCAAAATATTTTAGTGTTCCCTGACACTGTGGAATGATGGAACCCTTCTTAAATGAGGGAGGGGGCAGAAGCGGCCTTTCCACAGTTATAGTGTGTTAGGCAGGTGGCAACCCTGCTCTAAGCATGAGGGAACCTAGACCTAGCTCGCTCTAAGTTCAAGAGTAGCAAATAATCTTCCCCCACTCAGAGTGCCTGACTCAGGAACATCCCATGGTGCGGTTTCTGTGTGTCATTCCCTGCCTATAGAATCAGCAGAGCCTCCCCCTTTCCCTGCTGAGCCACCCACAGCAAGACTAGAACTTTATTTAGTTCCATAGAAGTGAAAGCTGAACTGAGAACCAAGTCTCTCCCCCAAAGCCCAGGTCCTGCAAGTCCTCCTTGAAGCACTGCAGAATCAGAGGCATGTATGATAGCAGGTGGTCAAACACCAGAGGAAGTCACACTCACTACTGTGCTCTGGGCATCGCCAGCGTGTGGAAGCAATAGGTAACGTTATATTCAAAAATGCAATAATTTTACACAACTCCAGTCCATGTATTAGGCGTCTCCTTGGGTACTTCACTGTGGCTGCGGCTCCTCTGTCTGATCTGCTACCAATAATCCGGGAATCCACTCCGTGTTTTCTACCCTCCCTTCACCTGCCTTTCAGTAGCTCAGAGTTTGATCTCACCAGTGGTGGGAGCAGCAGGCAGAAATTCCAGCATCTGGCGACAAAGGACTGTACTAGGGGCGGCTGAAGCATTTCTAGCCAGTGGGAAATCCACCTGCATCCCAAGGCAAGGGCACACCTGAGAAGGCTGAAAGGAAGAGGCAAGTATGGCCAACTGGTGGGCTCTTACTTGGACCCTGTGTGTCTGGATCCAGCAATAAATAGTGTTGTCCTGAAGTCCAGGCAAACAGGACCTCAGTGTGACCGTGATAGTGTGGCTGGGTCTCAACCTCTCTGTAAACCAATGTTTTTAGTTAAGGGATATTTGACTGTAGATAGGATGATCTCGGCAAGGTCTGTGTTCTTTGGAGAACAGAAATACCACGAGACAGTGTCACTTAGAGTGTCTGGGTTTGCGTTAGCAGCCCCAATAGTTCTATGCCAAAGGGAAAACGTGCTGAGTACTGACTGCTTCATTCATTGCCAAGGGTTTGCATGCGTATGTGTGCATGCACGGGTGAAAGGTGGGGGCTACATGGTGTAAATTGCTCGATGTCGTAGGATTTTGGTCATATTTGTTTAAAACAAAAGACTTTCCTTTTTAATTGAGAACAAATTAAATAAGGATGTAATAATTAATAATAGCAAGTTCTTTCTATAAGCTTAGAAACATACCCATGCATATACATACCAAACTATAAATCATCATCAGGAGGATGCATGCTTTCACAGTCCTGCAGAATACAATACCCCCTAAGTAAGACCACAGAGTTAATACCTTGAAGAAATAGAAAGCATGTAGGTTGCTCTGATTGTTATCGTAAGTTTAAGTGGTTCTGTTTGTTTTGCGTCTTTCTAAGGGAGCAAAGGTAGCAAGGAATTGCCTGTTTGATTCCCCTTCCCCCAGTCACCTTCAAAACTTAGCTTAGTGTTTGGCTTGAATCTTTTACCCTCATGTTTGCAGAGAACTCTTAGGATTAGTTTCTCTTCTCCTGGTGACAGAATCCCGGGAAATGGATGGTTGGCAAAACATTGAACTGACTCCCGGAACTGATTTCTGCATTTTCTTTGCATAATAGCTCATCAGCAACATTGGCACTTTAAAAGTTCACAGTTCTGTACCGGCCTGGTTTCTCCTTCTGTGCACTAGTGATTTACATCCTTAACATCTGAAAGGAAGCTCTTCTTTTGAATAAGAGTTAGGAAACCTAGAACTCCTTCAGCTTATTTACATTGAGCCTTCTCCGGGTGGTGTGACAGGGTCAGCTTGCCTTTAGCAGGAGAACAGGCAGTGTGATGACTGCTTCTGTACACCAGCTTTGTTCTTTGCAGAAACAGAGAGAAATAAAATCTGCCATAAGGGGGAATCCTGGTGCCCCTCTAGTACCATCAAGTTCATGTCATAAATTCTTATGAATTAGTCTGCTGGGCTAGGCTGACTTTTTAACCCACAGTTACTGCTGACACATCCCTCGATCCTACCCAGAAGAAATGATCAGGTGGAAGAGCAAGGTAGTAAGGAACACAGACAGAACTTGGAGACTACCTGTTCCTCTGCTCTTTCTAACTCTGTCCTGGTAGTGTCTCATCCAGATAACACCTGATCAATGAAATAAATGTTCAAGTGCCAAGCTTACCACCTTAACCAGCTCAGATGGGGGGGGGGGGGG
>NW_022196903.1:42029051-42047549 GCF_008632895.1 Mastomys coucha
GGGTTCTTTTTTTTTTAAAGTCAATATCTGAGCTGTGTGTCCAAGCCTCAGCTCATAATAGTATATTTAAAAGCCTTCCATGTATAGCTGCTGGCTATTATTTAAATCCTGCAGTTACTGAAAAATCAGTAAGAGAACTAATAATAGCAGCCATTTCTCAAAGTCGATCGTTTCCCATTGACTTTCCTAAAGGTTCTGGCTCTATTGTCTCCAAGAAGTCTCACTACATTTTAAGATTTATCTAATGTTATCCATATCCTACAAATCAGGAAACTAACACACTCGTTCTAAGTGCTCCTGTCTCTGACTCCTAAAACAGTCTTCTATAGTATTCTGGCCTTTACACTCCCAAGACTTCCAGATTCAAGAAAACTTGACGTAAAATGTGTGGCCTTGATGTTGCCTCGCTAGTGAAAGAATGTGCCACAGACACAGGGGATATATGCTCTCTGTACCGCCATGATCACCCTCACTCCCAGGACTGTACTCTACATGCAGCTGAGTCTCCAGGTGATATAGTGAGTGTAACAAGAAGGAGAGGGCCAAAGGAAAATGCCTTGTTGCTCCAGCAAGGCAGTCTTTTGTTCTGAATGCTTTGAAGTGATGTCTGCCCCATGGAACAGATAGGGAAGAGGGGTGGAGTGGGAATAATTGAGCCAATATATATGAAAGAAAACAGTGTTTTACATCCTAATTTCTTCTCCTTGGCTGGGATGGATCAATGGGAAAAGCATGAGGATCTGGGTTCAGATCTCCAGAACCCACATAAAGCCTGACATGGTAGCACAATGTCTACAATCTACAATATGGGAGTCAGGAGCATCTGTGGAAGCCTGGGGCCAAATGATGCAGTATATACAGAAGCAAATAATCCAGTATATACAGAAACAAAAGAGAGATCCTGTCCCAAGCAAGGTAGAAGTCAAGGACTAATACCCGAGGTTATTCTCTGACCTTTGCCACATATATGAAAGTACACACCACCACGCACACATACACGCACACACATACAAACATATACACATATAAAACACACATGCATACATACCTACACACACACTATACATATACTTAACACAAAGATGTAAAAATTTTCTTCCTGTTGGAATCCACCAAGTGCCAGGCTATGTTCGTAGGAAGACTTGGACCTCTGTGCAGAGACTTTCTCAATGGCTCCTACACTACTCTGTTGTAGGTTCTTAGTGTCTTCACATTTGACACCACACACACACACACACACACACACACACACACACACGCTTTCCAACTGGACAATGCAAGTATGAAATTTTAAGCTAATTAAAACCCTTGGACATTTTTGACATTTTAAAAGTTCTGAAAACTGACCTCCTATTTCTTTCAGGATAATTCAAAGGATTAATTTGGCAATGATCAGCTAGCTAGAGCCCCATGCATCTCAGGTTTTTTTAAATCCCTTAATATTTACTAGTGACAGAGGGCTACCCTTACAGAGGGATTGAGATCAGATGATCTATTGAGTCTTGAGACCACTCAAGATTAGCCTGAACGTTGCAAAGAATAGCCTGTCTCAAAAAAAAAAAAAAAAAAAACTATACTAGTTACTGTTTTCCCATTCTAATGTGCACTGAATACTCTTTCTTGCTAAGGAGTAGTTTTGTAAGCTCAGAAGACTAGCTTTAGAGTCTGTCATCCAGTTTTCATTCTAAATCTTTACCCATCTGTGCAACCACACACATGTAGCTCAGTGATGACATTCCTTGCTACAAATAATCATAGCCAAAGTGCACTTTTAAAGTGTGTGCATTGCAGGTGCCCAGAGAGATCAGAAAAGGACCTCAGATCACTTGGAGCTGGAATTACAGGTGTTTGTAAACTGACCAATATGGGTGCTGGGATCAGAACTTGGGTCCTCCAGTACATCAGTAGGTGCTCCTGACCACTGAGTTCTCATCACTAGGATATTAAAATGCATTTTTATTTCCTGATTCTGTTTCCATCTTTCACCCACTTGGAAGGACACTCATTGGACAAGGACTAAATGGAAGCTCATTCCAGGCCCTAGGATACACAAATACTGCAGAGAGCATTGTATGGTGTTATAAACGCAGAAGTAAGGTTTTAAATACTTAACACATTTTTAGAAACAAAAACTATTCCCATTAAAACGATCACCCTGTGCCTCTCCAGGGTAAATCTGCTCAGAGGACACTTGCCTAAGTTTCTTTACAAGGAAAAAAAATGCCAAGTTGGGCACTGGTGGCACACGCCTTTAATCCCAGTACTTGGGAGGCAGAGGCAGGCAGATTTCTGAGTTAGAGGCCAGCCTGGACTACAGAGTGAGTTCCAGGACAGCCAGGGCTACACAGAGAAACCCTGTCTCAAAAACAAAACAAAACAAAAACAAAAACAAACAAAAAAAGTTTTGAAATAAGGAACTAGGCTTTGCCTTGTCTCCTGTAAAATTTCAACAACACAAAAGTCTCTACCGAGACCAAGCCGGCGGAGTCATCCTTACTTGAGAACCTGCAGAGACTGATTCTGGCTTGGCTAGCCAGGGACATCCCTGGAGGCCTGGCTCTGAAGCATAGCTGTCCACAATTGGGTATCAATTACCCAAGGGTCTTCCCATCCAGTTCTCTACCAAATGCGTAACCCAAAAGCTACATGGAGCTCCCCATGTCCCAGCGCACCATGACCTGTTTGTCCATCTGTGCCCAGGCTCTCTCACTGTGCTTCCACCTCAGTTTCACCTGAGCACTCCCTGCTGGAGTCATAACCGTTCTCTGGCTCTGGCTTTTCTCAGTTTCTGCCCATGTGCTTCATATATGTTCCAGCGCCTAGTTCCCTATCCTCACTACAGGGATTGGACGGTATTTATTTTTGTCCTTTCCCTGTTCCACCTCCAATTCTTCCATTTGCTCCATTCTGAGTATTTCCTACTACATAGTAGTTGTTCCGTTAGTCACTAACTCCTTAATATGATTGCAAAAATCTCTTCCCCTGGATTTAGGCAAATCACACATCAGAATGCAAAGGCATTTGGAAATGACGTGAGTGGATAATCTAAGGGAAGCATTGCAAATCTTCAGAAGTGCTGGAAATAGAAACAACAAGATGTAAACTCAGAAATATCTCTTGTAGGGCTGTAAAGGTGGCTCGGCGCACTTGGTCTTGCAGGGAACCCAGTTCCAATTCTCAGCACCTACATGATGGTTTACCAACCATCTATAACTCCAGTTCCAGAGAATCCAGTGTCCTCATCTGTTTCCATGGGCACCAGCCATGTATGTGCTACACAGACATATACGCATGCAAAACACATCTATGTATAAAATAAACATTTTATTTTAAAACAATACTTTAAATGGTATCCATTAAGTATAAATTGGTAAGGTTCCAGATTAGTAAGTAGGGGATTAGAAACGTGGGAAGAAACATGTGATTTGTATATCCAAAGATGAGTTTCTCAGAATCAAGTCATCCCAAGTGAACTGTAAGCTTTAAGTGTAGATTCCAAGAGTAGTGAGAAGAGAAGCCTTGTACCTGGACATTTGTGACTCTACACAAATTTAAATAGTCTGGAGCTGTAGCTTGTGTTCCTGAAGCAGCTCAAAATGGGCTGCAGACAATTGATCAATTAATCAGAATCTAATTATGCCCTGAGGAATGCCCAGAGGGACAGTGGAGTCACAGGATAAACATCACAAACCCGGACAATCTGCTGCTTGGTTTCAGCAGTGCCTCTGAAACACCTTGACACAATGCCTGCTTTCCACTCATTCAATAATCATTTTAAAGGTGCCCTGTGTGCCTGTCATTGTATTGGCTATTGATCAGTGTGAAGAAATTTCTGGATTAGTTGAAAGTATCAACAAAAGTCAAAATTTGCTTAAAACTCTCTTTGGCAGAACAGGAAGTCAGTTGATTAATTCCAGGCCACAGGGTCTCTAGGGGTCCATTCCTTTGCCATTATCACTCTGGTCTGCTCTGAGAACCCTTCTCTGGCCAGCTGTCTCTAACACACCCTGCCAGGTGCTTTTTCTCTTTCCTCATATTGATTTGTTTTTCCTTATTGTGTTTTTCTGTGTGCAGAGATCTTATCCATGGAAATTTCATAGGGTGGTCTACTGCCTGCCTCATTCCTAGAACGCAGTGTGAATAACCCAGTAAGACAAGGCATTTCACAGAGCTGAGTCCCTTGTTCCTTGCTCTTGAATAGGTTTATGAGTGACAATTGATGTCCTTCCTGCTAATCAAATTTCCAGATGATGAAGAGTCAGGAAGAGCAAGGGACATGGTAAATAAGGGAATCAGGCTGTACCATTATGTGAAAGCACTCTAATGGTTTGAGAATTATAATTAAATGTAAACTATTGTCATTATTTTAGGTGGCTCTAAGTCTGAGCCAAGCCAATTGAACATAAGCGCATACATTTAGACTCAAAAAATCAATTATACAAATCGAAGAAGGCCTGAACACTGGCCACAAAGTGTCAGAGTGAGAGATCAGTAACCCTGGAGCTGCCAGGTTGAACATACAGTACTGAGATGACACTGGGCATCCTTGGGACATCATCAATTAGAGGTACCATGCAGTGAGGCGAGCTGGACACCGCCAACTCCCAAAGAGGAAGGGGGAGGGTATCGCTAGAGAACAGCAGCAGGAACTGAGGAGCAGCCTGGAGGCCAGGGACCTTAGGAAACTAGACACAGGGAGAGTGGCTTTTAACTTCCTTAAATGCGTCTGTAGAGGGGAGCTTGTGAATGTGTTGGGGCCAGGGAGGTGGGGGTCAGTTAGCACTGCTGAATCTTCAGATGAAGCAGATTTCTATGCTGTGGATAAGGAAAATTAATGGAGCCTGGATTGAGACTCAGTAATCCAGAGCTTTTGGGCAAGCCTCAAGCCCATGTGTAATTACTAAAAGGATGTAAAGACAGGTTAGATGGCTATGGGGCCTGAGAACAAGCAATAAGGAGGAATCGTGGCTGTGGGAAGGCTGACCCTACCCACCTCTGTAGATACAGCAGAAGTTACTGGTCTGCTTTTGAGATCAATGTTTTCATTCCATTAAGGTTGATCTACTCCACCTGACAGCTGATTGAAATAGGACTTAGCCTACTTAGCAACCCCTGAGTGAAGTCTGCTGGGCTTGCAGTCTCTGTGGCTGTGGTTTGCTGAGTGATTCCCCTCCCCTAACCCCATCTGTAGGATTTCACCTTTTCTCTGTCAGTCTGTCTCTGACTAAGCAGTATGTGACAGCTTTGGGCCTCTAAAAGCTCTGGCATTCTGCTACTGCTCTGAATTGTGACTATTCCTTGGCCTTTATACTGTGGGGCTCACAAACACGATTGGATGTAAGTAGGCTCTGAATTCTGGGTGTCCAGTGACCACCTGTGTCTTCAAAATTCAGAGAGCAACTCAGTACTGCACTTTGTTGTTTGAGATGCCTCCATTCTCGTTTCTACATGTCAGAATTGTAGCTTTTTCAGAATACCTAAAAAATTCCTTTTCATTTCATCTTTCTATGTAAAATGGTTTAAAAAAATACAAAAACTGAAGGTTACTTATAGCCCCTAAGATTAGCAATTAAGATATACTTTTATAATGAAAGCCTAGCTCTCAGGGAATGATTCTCCACTTTCTTTTTCTTTTTAATTCTTCTTGTTATATTTTTTATCATTTAAAACAACTTTTATATTTAAATATATTTTGATCATATTCTCCCCTCCCCAAATACTTTCTGATCCTCTCCTACCCCACCTAACCAACTTTAAGTTCTTTCTCAAAAAGAACCAAACCAAACGCCCAATACAGCAACAATAAAACTCCCCAACCCAAGAAAACAAAATAAAACAACACCACAACAGAAACAAAGAAAAGAAATTACAAAACTGCAAGCAAATAAGAACACACAAAAAAAATTGCGGAGTCCAATGTATGTTGCTCTCCCATTGGTGAACATGATGCCTGCCCTGGAGTGGTTGATCTACCCAGTGTCACTCCACTGGAGAAAACTGATTTTCCCTTTCTCCCAGCAGCTAGGAAGGGCAGTTCAGTTAGATTAGTCACCCTACAGGTCCCAGATGACACAGAAGCAGGGTGAACCCAGAAGCGCTTCACCTAGTTTCTCTCCCAAATACTACAAAAGGAAAAGGTATCCACCAGAGACACGGTGGTAGAAAACCATCTCCATGAAGCAGTCAGGAGAAAGTAACCAAGAAGAGGACCTAGGCAGCCTAATGCAGGCCACCTGAGAGGTGATGTATTTGTTACCACTCTTGCCACTATGACTAGCCGCCTGACAGAAAGCAGCTGAAGAGGAAAAGGACTTATTTTGACCCACAGTTTAAATGGTAAAGCCTATCATGGCAGAGTGCATGGCAGCAGACACATGCAGCTGGGACTCTTCACTCCTTGGAGACGAGAAAGCCCAGGGCAGGGAGGCACTTCCACTTCCTCTTCCATTTGGATTCAGTCTGTGACCCCAGCCTATGAGATGATGCCACCCACATTCAGGGTGGGTATTCTCTCGGAGGCGTATCCCCTAGGTGCTTCTAAACCAGTCGAGTTGACAATGATGGTTACAAGATCACAAGTGCATAGCTGTACAAATAAGAATTCCCTACAATAAGGTACTCCCTACCTTGTGCTCCCCGCTCTGCTACCTAAACAGATGGTCTACCTGAAATGACTGTAATTGTTGTACCCCATTTCTCAAGTGACCAGTTATTTAGGATTCCAAGGTCAAAACTGCATTACTTGGGTTATTGTAACAAATACAGATTACATATCCAGGTAGCATCATAAGACATACTGCTCCATGGACATAATGACTCAGAGGAGCAATGAGAGAAGCTTAGGCATCAGCCCTTACAGAGCTGGAGGAAGAAAGTGGGGAGTGGAACCTGAGGCAAACAAGGCTATTTGTTAATGGAGAATGGTAGTGGCCAAGATCTCCTGCCAAGATCTTCAGCCAGGATCCCTACTGAAAAAGCCAGGCATAAGGAGGAGCCTTTCTTTATGGCTCTAGGCTCCTTGTTGCAAATACTGTACAATTTTGATCATTTCAAACTTGACTTTTTCTTTTTTTGTGTTATCTAGAATGTCTATGTTACAACAAATTTCAGGTGAAAAAAAAAACCAATAATATTGTTTCCTTATAGAATTGAGAGATTATATATGGATTTATTTTTTTAGTTAATACACAACTCCACTTCTCTGGTAAGAATTTGACTTATAAAGGGGAGATCTTCCCTTGGCAGGCAGACAGAGAAAGCTCTAAGCCCCTTTTATAGTGGGGTTAGGGAACATCAGCCTCTTGGGAGGAAAAAGAGCAAACAATAATGAATACATATATAAATGATTTAAACTGCTGATAAATACTGTTACGAGAATTAATTCAGTAGGTTGATATAGATCCAAGCAGAAGCTGAGGCCCCTAGTGAGGACTTGAGGCAGCCAGATGTAAGCACCAGACAGTCCTGTTAATAGGGACAGCAGGAACAAAGACCCTGAGGCCAGTTAGGCCCATTGATTTCTTGAACCGAAGAGATCAAGTGCAGTTGCAAGTGGTAAGGGAGGTGGAGAAAGGTAAAGAAACCAGGGAGGAGGCTAAGAGATTTCTTGGGCCATGCTAGAGCAAGCAGTCTGAAATTTATGGTGTCAGAAATAAACAGCAAAATAGTGGAGTGTTTTAAAATATCATCTGGACTCTGTGTAAGCAAATGATAAGGAGAATATGAGTAGAGGCAGGGAGGCCAGAGAGAAGGATGCTATGGGGGCTCAGTGTAGAGAGAGAGAGTGGCTTGAGGCTAAAGGACAAAACTAAAGATTGAAGATGCATTGTGAATGTTTTAGAAATGGCAAGTACAGAACAAAAGGTACAAATTTATATGTTGCAGCTAAGCCAGGTGTGACAGCAGTGTCCTGTAATCCCAATGACTGGAGGCAGATGCTCAGGCGTTCAAGATGATTCTCAGCAACAAAGCGAGTTGGAGGCCAACAGGGCTACATAAGACCCAGTCTTAAACTCTTTCCCTTTCAAAAAGTAAAAATAGAGATTAAGGAATTGGGGTCTATAGCTTCAAAGCTGTCCACATCACAGGCTAAGACTTTAACCCAATAATATACTTTCAAACCAACATTTGTCATTCTTACATAACAGTGGGGGATTTGAATAAAAAGAGATAATGAATTCTGTTTTCTGATACATATCTTATTAATTTTTGAAATTGTATGTCATAGTTGCTGTGCGGCATCCATTCAACTGATCAGTCCATTTGTGGCGCCCTGCAACCAACCTCGTGTCAGATTGGGTCAATAGGCTGTCTCCGACTCTAGGAGTTTGAAACTACAAAGTGCACTTCAGCCATGTTCCTTTCAAAGGTTGCCTTCTTTTCTAAACCAATATTTCCCATGCATAGCATGAATTATTCGAAGGGTAACAGGGAACAGAAGAAGTCTGACTCTGACAAGGATTGTCTTTGCAATAGCACGCTCTCAGGGCTAATTTAATTGGAGTTTATTCATAAGGTGCTCTGTGAACTCTCTGTGAATAACAAATGCTGTGAGCTCAGATCTATTGTCCAGCTGATTCAAGCGACTCAGAAAAGGCCTCTCGTCTCTGTCATAGTTGCTCTTATCACTGTAACCAATTCCTGGCAGAAAGAGCTTAAAGGAAGAAAATATTATTTGCCTCATGGTTTCAGAGATTTCAGTCCCTCATGATGTCATGACAGGGATGGGAAAGTGGGAGGTAGAGCAGTTCTCATCGTGGCAGATGGGAATCTCAGGGAAGGAGACAGAGAAAGTATCCAGGGAAGGATATAGTCCCCAAGATATGACTGTAATGGCCCTACGTCTTGAATATAGGTCCCACCTGCTGTCTTCAACTAGCATCAGATAATACTGTTATTTATGTCTTCATCCAGGCATTAATCTATTGATCAGGTCAGAACCCTCATTATCTAATCACCTCTAGAAAAACATCAAAGACACATCCAGAGGCTTGCTTCAGTAATCCCCTAGCTGTTTCTTTCTTAATCCAATTAAATTGATAATCAACATTGGCCATCCCACCTCTGATCTCAGATGTGCCCAGCCTTTTGCATGTTGTTTTGCTTTTTTAAATGATGTTTCCCTATGTAACCCTGGCTGGCCTGGAACTTACTATGTAGACTAGACTATTAAAGATTCTACCAATACTTAGCAACCCAGGCGGATTGAGCTGTGTGGGTTCTGTTGGTCAGTGAAGGCCTTTCTGAGGACCTGACATATAAGTAAGAGGCCAGAAAGGTATAAAACACATGGCCAGATGGTTTCTGGAGTGGATGTTAGAACTGAGGGACAGTAAGCTTATGTGATTGAGCCCTACTGTCCTGCAAGGAGAGAAACTGGTCATGGCCCTTGAGGTGAGGGAGAATATGTTCTCCCCTCTCCCATTCGTATCGCCAGAGAACACCCTCCATCCTGTACTTTCTCCTACAACACACATGGCCAGTCAGTGCTCTGGGATCCTTGCCAGCACCCCTTGACACAAGGTCCTTTCTTTACTTTTCTCCATTGCCTCTTGCTTGGTATCTAATTAGTTACCTGATTTTCTGAGCAGGAACTGTCCAGATGCCAAGAGCAGAACAGAACGGTTTTGTTGGGCCATAACTCATTTGCTGAGGGACTTTCACTTTACAAAGATGTAAGATGTGAAAGTGTTAAGAAAGAAAGAGGCTTGAGAAGCCCGTAGGCCCAGGTCCGTGGAGAGCTCTGAGTTCCCAGGTCTACAGAGCAGACCTCCAACAGTTGGTGAGACCATTTTCACTTACTTTAGGCAATAACACATCCTCTAGGTGGCTCCACTGAACATTTCTCTGCTTGGAGAATTGAAGGAGAAAAGGAGCCTCCAGGGATTTTATGAGATACAAAAGGTTGCACTTGACACAGGCATAGATTCATGTTCAGTTGTGCAGAAGTATGAATTCAAACTCCACCCCATCCCCAAGCCCGAAAGTTGAGTAAGTACACTATCTCCATGCCTCTAAAACATTTTCTTTTGTCTCTGAAGAGAGCTTTAAGAAAGAGAAACAAGCCTTACTGTGGCAAGGACTCTCTGATCTGATTAGAGTTTAAGTGTGCTACTGGGCTGATCTGAAATTTCCTTATCAGATTATGAGATTTTAAGGAGAGTCTTACAAGTGTTTCCAGTGTCTTCATTTTCACATGCATGCTCTAATATACCCAACAAATATCAGGAAACAAACAAAAAGTATATCTGTAAAAACTTCTTATTTAAGTGTCCTGTATTTTGATTGTGACAGCTACTATATTACCATAGATATCTGTCAGTGATGGTCAAGATGGGCATCTAAACTGGGATGCTTTTGCATACAAATTATTCCTCTGAAAGAAACTGTCAAAAGTATGCCAACGTCCTATACTTACTTATGCATTTAATATTTTTTACTTCTTTCCACCCATGAATTTTGCCTGGCTATGGTCAGAATCAGGAGCTTCCTATACTCACTTTAGTGGCCCTGGCTCCAGGCGCCCTTGCAAATATCAGCTCCATTCTTATACGGAAGCAGGGGCATCATTACTGAGCAAACAACACAGAGCCTCGACCCTAACTGCACAAAGAAAGGCTCTTCCTGGAGAAGACTCCGAAAGTGTTTATTGCTGTGTGCTCAGTATTGGAAAGGCTGAGGTTAACAGATGTTGTCATCAGCAGCCTTAGGGTTATCTATGACAGTTCTTGGTTCAGAGACTGCAAATAAAGTAAATCTGCCTTCTTTGTCAGTCACCAGCTATTAGCTGAGGACAGATTTTGCCCAGGCCCTCTCAGCACTGACAGCTCTGAGAGATTTCATGGCATGATCACTTCATTGGAATTTCTCCATCAAGTCTTCTAAGTGTTAACTGTTTGCCAAGTTCACTTAATGTCTGTGGTTCAGTATAATCCCAAGCTAGTGTTCTTGTTTTGCTGAGAAAGAGAGGTGCTGCCAGTCATGTCTCCATTTACTTCAAGTGAGGCATGGACTTTATGTCTAAATCATACTGTATGTTTTGGACCAGAACACAGTTCCCCTGGGTGGATCTAGCTGTAAATATTCTGGCTCAGAATTTACAAATTTCTTTGGCATCCTGTTGAATCTAAAATCAACATTAATGCACATGGAATCATATCGGATTCTCCCTCCAGGAACACTGTACGTTCATTGATAAAAAAGTACTAATATGCTCAGTTAAGACCGCAGAGTCCACTCACCCCTGAATCACATGTGTAATCATGGTCACTGCAGTAAACTGTCAGCTTTGGTAGCTTTACAGATCTAGGTCTTTCAGAGCTGACATGGGTCTCAGGGACTTTGACTCTGCCACCTCTAAGCCTTGTGCCAGCTTCCCTCACAAAACTCAGCTTTGGCATCCTCACTTAGATCTTAGAGGTCCTGGTGCTAGCTCTATCAGTATTTTGTTTTGAAAGGCAGGCCACAATGCATGTGTGGTAACTTTTAGTGCCTCCACCTAGTTAAAACACACCATCGATTTCTTGCCGTTTGCACCCTTTTCCATTTGTCTCAGCCCCTGACCTTTCCAGCCACTCTCATAAAATGTTAGCCTGGAAGGCCTGGAAGTTAACTGCACACTATAAAAATGCCATGTGCCTTTCAAATCACCAACCTTTCTTCTGCCCATGAACTTGCTGACAGGAATGGCCACGGAGCATGTCATCATCAAAACAAGTAATAGACATGGGAAAGCTTGGCCCTGCCCAGACCAGCTTGCCAGTGACCGGCTCCTGAGAGCGGGTGCCCCTTGGCTGACTTCCAGCTTGATCAAGATCCTTGTGGTAAATAGGGAAGCAAGAAAGACCCCTTGAGAGAACTCCTATGTTTGTTGTCTATTAAATAAGCAGTGTCTTTTATTATATTAATTTTTCCTGATCTTGTATTGTCCTGACATTTATCAATATCCCCTTCAATATGTCAAGCCCTAGACAAATAAAACCTGGTTTTATATGTTTGTTTATAGTCTCCACTGAGTCACTAGCTTCCCTTCCATTCCCCTGCATCAGTCTCAGTCAGACCTCCTTCCTTCAAGATGGCTCTAATAGTCTCGTTGTTTGACCTTCTACTTTCGGTATGTAATATATCTCATTTACCCACACTCAGTGGCTCTAAACTCTACACATCCTTGGGTTTTTTTCCCTTGCTTGAAATTTTTCTACTTTTTACCACAGTTTACGATTTTGAGAGATGTTTCAGTGCTTACCAGGTTCAATGCAAACTTCCTTGAAACATGAAGTTCTGCCCAGTACGTATCCTAAGATTCTACCCATCTGTATCCAGGACTATCCTCAACTTACAGCAAATTGGAGTACCTAGAACTGAACCTGTCCATCACTTTTTGCCACCCACCTCCACCCCACCCCAGCCATGGCTTCATATTGTTATGTCTGGATTAATGTTTATCTTGTCTACCAGATCCTCCTAGGGGATAGAAGTTACCTGTTTATGCTTTACAGCCCCAACCAATCAAAAGGCCTTTTCTCTAGAAAGTGTTAATTAGTAAAAGCTCCTGATGTCAATGCAGTCTGTACACATAATATCCATGGGTAAATGTGCGCATGAAATCCAAACTTTATAGTTGATGTGTTTATACATGCAATCAAATTTTAGAATAGCTGTGGGAAGATTCAGGGTTTAGTCTTAGTCTGGAAGCTGTCCAATGGAAAAGGCAGCTGGGAGAGTAAACATGAGATCAGGCCATGCAGTGGAGGCACAACTGGAAGCATCTATGGGACGTATGGGGACACTGAGGTAAGCACAGACAGAATGGGTAATATTCCAACTGTGAGAAGGTGATGACGAAGAACTTAGGGCTAGAGGGGAGACAAGCCCTCTGAAGGAAACATGACATCCTCAGACTCCATCTCTAAGTGACACCATGAGGAAGGGGGAGGCCTCCTGACTTCGCTCTGTGTCCTGGATTCAGCCCTCTATCTAAATATCCATGGAAAATCGTGAGGTGGGTTGAATGACCCTCAAGTGCTGCCTGTGAGGAATTGAGTACCTTGGCTCAGGTCCCTCAGGAAGTAAGTGGAGCAGAGGTTTGCTCTCATAAGGTGTCCCCCTGCTCCTGCTGCTCTGTGAAGAAGGATTTGAAAGAGGGTCATTTAGATTTTACCAACTGACCAGCAGAGCTCTCTTTATGGAGGAGTACAGCCACTGAGAGATACCTGTGAAACTCCTGCAGCCACCAAGAGCTACTCTCAAAGGCTGAGGGAGCCAGGGTACCAGAGGAGCCTTGGACATCCTATTCTTTCTGGTTCTGAGGAACGGAGACTTCTGAGGGGATGGGAGATGTGTTGGGTGGGTCTGAAGCCAACCATTTTGATTACATCTTTCCCTTGAGAGTCTAAACCAAGCTGAAGGCTCTCAAAAAAGATTTAGAGATGTGCTATCAAGCTTTTATATTTCTTTATTTTATCTTTATTACTTACGGATTTAAATTTATTTTATCTTTATTACTGCTGTGTGTGGATATATGTGTACATTTGTCTGTGAGTGTATGAGTATATGTATGTTTATGAGTGAATGAGCACATGTGTGTTTGTGAATGCCGGTGCACGCACATGTGTGTGGGTGTCTATGGAGGCCAGAAGGCCATTGGACTTCTTGGAACTGGATTCTGTGGTTATGAGCCACCTAATGTGAGTGCTAGGAACCAAATGTCAGTCCTCTGGAAGAGCAGCAAGCACTCTTAACTGCCAAGCTTATCTCTCCAGCCTTTATTTTTATTTTTGAGGCCAGGTCTTGTAGTTCAGTCTGGCTTCCAGCTTGCTGTGGAGAAAAGAATGACCTTGAACTTCTGACCCTTTTGCTTACACCTCCCCAGTGCTAAAATTTCAGGCATGTATCACCATGCTCTTTTTCTGTATGGAGACGGATTAAAGTCAGGCAGACTTCATCCATGCTAGGCAAGCACACTACCAATTGTGCTCCATTCCATACTGAGGGTCTATCCCCTGCAAATTGTTAATGATGCCTTGGGGAGCTAGTCAGAACTACTCAAAGTAAAAACACAAAGAGGAACAAAGCCGCGCTCAGACAGACTGTGAACCTGCAGCCCTCTCTAATTTACCCAAATAGAGTCTCTTCCAGGGGCTGGTATTGGGGTCTGTGGGTTTTCACTTTACTCAGTCTCAGATTCTCCCCGGGAGGCCTTCATTTCTGGCTCCCACAGAGCTGGCTGACTGCTTATTTCCCCAGCGGGGCCCTTTTTCTGGTCCTGTCATTATCTCTACTCTCCTAGCTGTCTGTGTGCGTTGACAGCTCTTCTGTCTCCACTTGGGAAGGTGCAAATTACAGTGGCTGCTGCACCTTGTAGGTGATGCATTTTTCTCCACACTAGGCCTCATTCTCCTTGGTATCCTGCTGTGTGCTTTCTTTCCTAGCAGATCTGAGGGTAGATAGAGTATTGTAGGGGGGCAATTGTATTAGTCTCTCTTCTAAAATATGTTCTTCTTAACTTTAGGTACCTTGGTAAAGGAACCAACCAGTGTAGATACCCCTGGCCTCATAATTGAGATGTAGTTCTTTTGGCCTCAACACATTCCATATTCTGATGGAATTTCTGGCTGTCTGGGATCCTTTTTTAAACAAATGAGACCTGATGTCTAGGCATGTATACTTCCACAGTTCCTGCATATGTGTTTGCTTTTCAAGGTTTCTTCATGAATAAATGAATGAATGAATAAATAAATAAATAAATAAATAAACATCATATTATATGCATACATACGGATATACACATATACACATGCACACACACACACACACACACACACACACAATGGATCATTTGTTCTGAGTTAAACACCTGCCCTAGCCCAGATGCTCTGTGGTACAGGCTGATAACCAACAGAAAATAAATAGACTCAAAATTTTAAAAAGTATCCAAGCCCAGGCATTTGTGAGGTGTGTGTGTGAGAGAGAGACATAAACATGACAAGAGAGGCATAAACATAATAAGTCTCAGTGGCTGACACCTGAACACATGGCAACCAGGTTCCAGAATGACTTTATTCCTCCCCATTTTCTTCTCTTACAATCTGATGGCTGGACACAAGCAGGAAGGAAAATTTGAGGGTCTTAATTAATGTACTACCTTCTCAATGACTCAATAATTCCATTCCATTTGCATCATAAGATCTGGAATTCCTGTTATAAGAAGACCTAGACTTCATTATAACACATTACCCACCTTCTAAGTACTCATAAACCATCTCTGAAGTCCACAAACAGAACCCACTGGGCTGCTACACTTCTGTTCAGACAGCCTACTGCAATCTCTTTTAAGTACTTGCTGTGTTCAAATCTAAGGACAGGCCAGTACATACACCCTAACTAATTATTATAGTCACACCCAATGGTCTCTTATCCCGAACTGAACACACCCCTGGAGTTAATCTAGCCAATCCATGGAAAAGCCTAAGAACTTGATTTCCAAATTAGAATCTAGAACTCATTCCCTTTTGTTGATTCAGCCAAATCTTACTTTTAATTCCCAAACTATTTAAAATTAATTGAAATACTGTTCTCTTGGGGTGAAGAAGTTTGCAGTGTTATTATTATATGCATCATACAGTTTGGCGATAGCACTGTAAATGGTATGTTATTTCCAAGTATAAAAGTTAGCTATTCATTTCTTCTAATATTGATCTAGTTAGATATAAGCCATCATTTCAACATCCTTTTGGCATATGCTCTTTTTATTTTCTGTATAGCCACCCCTTTCTATTGAATACCATATGACATACTGGCCAATGGGCTGTTGATATTAGTCTTAGTTTGGATTACTATTGCTGTGGTGAAACACCATGACCAAAGCAACTTGAGGAAGAAATGGTTTATTTGACTTATACTTCCATATCACTGTTCATCATCAAAGGAAATCAGGACAGGAACTCAAACAGGACAAGAATCTGGAGACAGAAGCTGATGTAGAGATGCCAGAGGGATACTGCTTACTGGCTTGTTCCTCATGGCTTGCTCAGCCTGTATTTTTCTAGAACCCAGAATCACCATCCCAGGGATGAACCCACCCACAATAGGCTGGGCCATATCAATCACTTATTAAGAAAATGCTCTACAGGTGTACCTAGAGCCCAATCTTATGAAGGCATTGTCTAATTTGGGGTTCACTCCTCTCAGATAATTTTAGCTGGTGTCAAGTTGAATTAGTCAGCACAATATTTTACACAAACCAATAATTAAATATAGTTTTAGATTTGTATCTCTAAAATTTTCCATTAGAGACGATTTTCACCCATCAAACAAATTCTATCCACTGTTCATCTTCTAATACACATTTCTTTGAAATACTGCTTATACTATTGCAAGCCCATATACATTTTTCTTGGGCACAAGAATGTCATAAGAAATGTCACAGAATTCTTTGCTGAAATATAAGTCTTCTGTCAGTATCCCTTAATTTAATAGACTCTTATTGACATCTGAAAATGGACCAATTGACTTAGAGTCAAGAAAATTGTAGCGGGGGGGGGGGTGTTGACGGCACACGCCTTTAATCCCAGCACTTGGGAGGCAGAGGGAGGTGGATTTCTGAGTTCGAGGCCAGCCTGGTCTACAAAGTGAGCTCCAGGACAGTCAGGGCTACATAGAGAAACTCTGTCTAAAAAAAATCAAAAAAGAAAAAAAAAAGAAAGAAAAGAAAATTGTAATGTGGGGTAACACATATCTTTATGTTCCCAAAGCCCTACTAGTCCAGCTCTTGGTCCTACTCCTTAATGCTGTCCAAAGTGATTGGTATTGTAATGCTTGTATTTGTGATGATCCACTGAGGCTTCAAGCTTAGTCTCAAGTGTTTCAACTTTGTCTTCAAAGCATGAGGCAATATTCCAAGATTTGAATTCGTTCTTGTGTTCATTGCGTGGCAAAGATACTAAGGGGGATGACTCAGCACACTTTCTGAAAACAGCTGCTTTCCTCATCTTCGTGCCTGTGACTGACAGATCCCATTTCCTGGGAAAAGCATGTGTTCAATTCCAACTTCAGGTCCATTTCCTGACACTCTAGTGTTTGAACTTTTAGCCAGTCTTAGTCCTCAAAGGACTATATTTCCTTGAGAAAGAGCTTTGTAGACCTCCTGGAGCACGTATTCCACCAGAGTGAGAACAGAGGAAGCAAACTGTTTTCTATTCTTCTGAGTTGCTCAAAGCTTGCTAGTGGTCTCCCCTAAACTCATGCTACATAAAAAATGCCCAAGGCCAACATCCTCCTGTCCTTCTTGGCCCCAAGTTCCTCTACTCTTGAGATGTTCATTTCAAGTGACTTTTGTTAGTTCTAGAAGACCTTTCAGTGCCTTGGAGGAATAAAGGAAAAAATACTAGAAAATCAAACACACTGTCCTTATATGTCAGTTACAGTCAACTATGGCTTTTTAAAGCCTAAAGCAATACAGGGAACACTTTGGCAGAAATAAGGCACACACATTTAAAAAATTGTTTTTCTCCCTACATTTCAACTTGACAATGTTGTGTATAGGTCCTATTTCCTGTAGAATGAACCTCCTGTGAGCAAGAAGCAGGTGTATGTATTCCTGGCTCATAGAAAACTGCCCATCCCCGTGCTGCTTTGCAGTAGCAAATATCTAGGACCTGAACCTTACACTGACAAAGTTTCTAAGAGGTAAATAAAGCCCCCATTATTCAAGGAGTCATAGGATCTGACTACCTCATTGTCTCTCTTTCTGCAGAGCCTGCTGAAGAACAGGACATCAGTACCTTCTAGGCTTTCTAGTTTACACTTTACAACCTTGAAATAACCAAGAAAGTGTAGAAAATCTATCTTTCTGATTGGTGACCTTCATGACACCAAATGTCTAGTGTCTAGAAACATGTAAGGAGTCATACCTCCTGTGAGCTGCAATGCTTCTGATGCTGAGTAATTACAGCTCTATTGTATGATTAATCATAGTAAGGTTTATTTTCAGGCTAGATTTTAGGGATAAAAATGACAATTTCCATTTATTTAATATCCCTGAAGCTCAGGAACCATGATAAATGGATACAAATAAAAATGCTATCCTTAACATTTTTGCAAACTAGAACAGGTGGCTAACATTTTAACATGAAGGCATTTCTTTTTTACTGTTTGCCTTTAAAGAGCAAACACACTTAATTTTGTTTTATTAATCCTTAGACAAAGATCCACAAGTTAACATGCAGCAGACACGGTAACAGAAGCGGACTTTGCTTTTCCAGCATTTTCCCTCTTAGTAATTCAGTGAGCATGCATTATAGGTCAAGAGCTATTTAAATCATACCTGCGTATTTTAGACCTCCCTCCCTTTGGAAGAGAGCAAAGCCTCTAATAATGACAATGAGATTTCATTAGCATTTTTCTTATGGGATTAATAAAATGTCCTGGTACATAATGATGAACATCAATTATGTATAAGGATTTAATTCTGGTTGTGCTTTTTTTTTTTTTTTTTTTTTT
>NW_022196903.1:42047574-42057277 GCF_008632895.1 Mastomys coucha
TTTTTTAACCAGCAGGACCCCTAAGACAGTGATGATGCAGCTTGTGAGTGCAGAGCCTGATACCACCTAGCAACCAGCATCCCTAGGCCCTGCCTACTGCTTATCATTTAATTGCATTAGAGATGAAAAGGGGTGGGGGCTTGTTTGATTTTATTTTACTCTTTTGGATTAATGTTCTTGTCTCCAGGGGATGGGAGGTGAGTTGGTCCTTCCTTCCAACCAAGCTCCTGCAGACACATCTATAGACAAATGAGGCTAGAATTTGACTCATCTGATGAACCCCTCTGCAGCTCTTCTCTCAAGGGATCAGATCTTGAGTCTTGACATTAGCATCAGCTCTTGGAATGGGCTGGGTGAGCAGCACCCTTCCTGTGACTGGATATGGAATCAGGGAACAGCTCTCCAATCTCATTTCAGCCTGATTTCACTAGAACTATATAAAACCTCCCCCATGCAATGATCTTAAACCTGCATCCTACTTATTCCACTGTATATAAACTCAGAGCCTTGCACTGGAGACCTATGGAGGGTGTAGATAGCAGTAGACACATAGCATTAATCCACAGATATTGATATCAATGCAGTACAGTTTTGCAAAAGATAAGACCATCTTCAGTAAGCTAGACTGCTGTATATATTTATATACACTGATACAGATACAGTGTATATTATTTATACACACTGATACAGTATATTTTATTTATATGTACTGATACAGTGTATATTATTTATATATACTGACTTGTTGCCCTCCCCCTTCCTTTTTAAGGCCATATTCCCCCTCTCTGAACCTTATGAAGCCAATAAACCTTGACTGTAGTATGTTGGATGGTGCCTAAGTTCTCCAGCATTTTATCCCCACACCAAACTCAGTGTCAGAGTATTTAATGTACGTTTGGTTATGTTTGCACTCATTATCACTAGGCAATTCTTTTATGGAAGACATTACTTTAAAGCCTTTGGGAAGCACAGAACTATGACATTCAGTTCTTGGTCACAAGAAGCTTTTTACTTTCTATTAGAGGTCCAAATTAGGAATCTGGCCCACCCAAAAGGGAAAGAACTTGCCCAGGGCCCAGTGGGTAACTGGAGTAGAATCTTGAATGAAGTCATTACAAACTCCCTTTCTAAGAGACCAGAGCTCATGCTGTTCTAAAGTAATGGGCAGATACTGAGTATAGATGGAGAAGGGATGTGGGGCCCATAAGAATAGAACAGAACCCAATAAAAGGCAGAAGTTTCTCTCCAACAATGTTCCCCCAAGTCATGTGAGGACCCATGTCATAATTTTAACTATTTTCAGTTATATTGCTACCATTTCTGATGACCTTATTGACTCATTGCTCATATTTTCCTTTAAATGGATTCACCATTTTTATTTAAATATGTTGATATTATAAAGAAAAAAGTGTTAAAGGAAACATTTTGTAAGCTACTGTGAAATGGAATATTAGTATCACTTGCAGTCCCAGTTGAGATAATGGTAAAAGTGGAAATATAATGAAACTTGGTACCATGGCCTACCCTAACATCTAGGTCTAAGGCCCATTCTCTCTTAGAAAGAAAACAATATTGAGTATTAGTGATATGAAAGGGGCAGCCTGGCCCTGGGATTTCTTTTTGAAATCTAACAGGAATTAAGAAGGGATTATCATTCCAGGCAATAACAATACCTCAGTATATTAACATTCCTTATTATGCATTCACTGCATAATTAGATGCTATTAACACCCAGTCTGTGAGTTAACTAAAATCATCCCGCTGTCAACAATGGGACACATCACCCCAGAACAGAGGGGAAGAACAGACAGCTCTTCCTATGGCTTCTGTGGGCCAAGCATGAACCCCATTAGGGTTGTGAACAAGGAGATGGCCATCTCTCTGGAAGCCATATATCCTAGGAAATGGTGACTTTCACAGCAGCCCCATGGACAGGATGGCCAGTAGATATTTACCAAAAGTCAGGCTCTCAGCTCTGGTCCACTAAAAAAAACAAAAAACAAAACAAAAACCAAAAAAAAACTGCAGTGAAATGTTTTTCGTACAATCACATTCCTCCCACCAAAGGATAAAAAGGAGATCTATAGAAAATTAAAAGTCTAAACACTAATAAAATTGTACAGTGAGTTCATCAGGAAAAATGTATAAGTAAATTAAACCCCTCAAAAGAAAGAAATTTCTGCTGGGAAACAACATCTAAGTGTCCCTGGGACAGGTGCCCAGTGTGTCCCTGAGCTTCCAGCACATTCCATTCCCTATGGCACTGCTTTTCTTCCCCCATGTTCCCTGCACAGCCCTCCTTTCTTTGTTCACTTCTGGTGACCCTGCTGCCTGTCACTTATGCAGTGACTGAGTGACTGACAGGGAGCAGACAGTGTAGGCTAATGCACAGGAATGCACCTGTGGCCTCCCTGGGAGGACTCTGCTGAGCATTCACTTCCCTTTCAAGTTTCAAGAAGAACTGCATTTATTTGTGGATGATATTCCATATCCCACACCACTGCAAATGTAAGAAATGAAAGGACTAATTGTATTTTGAAAATTTCATTCCACAAGTGACTCACTGCATTTCTCATCTGCATTCTGAAAAGCAGATTTTCCCTAGGAATGCATTGGTCAAGGCATCTCCATGCACAAAGCAGCGTCTTGCCATAAATGGTATTTTCCTGTGTGATTCCAGGGTAAGACATCTGATAGATTTTCAGGTTAATGTAATTTCATTGTAAGTAGCAAACTCAGATGTGTTAATGTGACAGATATTCTGTACTAGCTAATATTCTTGAGAAATATGGGGCCTTGTGGGGAATAGTGGGGCACATCTGTATTCCCACAACTTGGCTGGGAGAGGAGGAAGGGAGTTTAAGGCTTGGCTACATAATGAGACTATCTCAACAAATAAACAAACAAAAACAACTAAGACTAGGGATCTGGTTCAGTCTGGAGTGCTTGCCTAGATCACACACACACACACACACACACACACACACACATACACATACACACACATGCACACACACATACACACACATACACATACAAATACACACACATACACATACAAATACACATATACACACATACACACACACATACACACCACATATACACTTACACACACATACACACACATACACACACATACACATACATACACACATGCACATACACATACACACTCACACACACATATACACATACACACATACACACACATGCACATACATATACAAATACACATATACACACATACACATACACACACATACATATACACACACATACACATACACACACACATACACACACACATACACACACATACACATACACACACACATACATACACACACACATACACACACATACACACACACACACACACACACACACACACACATGCATGTTCTTCAGAACTTGCTAAAGCTGTCTGTTATGCCACAGCCACAATCTGATATCTGCTCACCTCATTTTTGAAAATTGCATTGTTGACTTGAGTGCTGATAACGTTCTTAAAGCAGTTCACAAAGCTATCAAAGTTTTTTATAAGCCTTACCACATCATTTCTATAGAACCTCTGACTAAAGCTGCTAAATAATCTGCACAAATATAAATCAAAATTACATCATTGTGAGAGAAGTCAAGAGCAGTACAAATCATCTGACTTCCCTATTTTATGGGAAACATAAGCATGTATTCATTGGCAAAGGCTTCAGCCTGAAACTGAAATGAGCCTCGGTTTGCTCATCTGTGAAGTGGCATTGATCTTATCCAACCCAAATGGCTTGTGTCGATTAAATATGATATGGTTTCCATAAGCTCATATGTTTGAACACGTAGTCCCCAGATAGGAGAGGGATTTGAAACTGGGCATAGCAGAAGGAAGACCTTGAAATTTCTTAGCCAAGCCCCAGTTTATGTCTGACATCTGTTTACTAACCAGGGACCGAATGTAACCAACACTCTCATTTCTGCCACTGTGTTTTCCCCACCATGATGGGGTGTAACCTCTCAAACTGTGAGCCAAAATAATCCCTTCCTCTCTTAAGTTACTTCTTGCCAAGTTGCTTATTGATCACAACAAGAAAAGTAACTAATCGTTACTAATGCAATATAAGTAATATAATGTAAGTCAGCTTTCTGTAACTATAACAAATACCTGGGGTAAATTAATTTATAAGAAAGAAAGGTTTTTGCCTCATAGTGGCAGAGGTTTCAGTATGTCGTCACTTGATCCTGTCACTTTGGATCTGAAGTAACACAGTAAATCATGATGAGTCACATGATGGAGAAAGCCTTTTCATCCTGTGGTGACCAAGAAGGGGATCTAGAAGGTGAGGAGAATGACAGAACCCAATATCTCTTCAAGGACACCCCCCTCCAATGACCTAACTTCCTCCTAAACGTCCCTTCTCCTCACAGTAGTGCTACAGGGTAGGGAGCAAGCTTTTTAATACTCAGACCTTTAGAGTACATTCTAGATACAAACTAGCAGAGCTTCAAGAAGGTTTGGTAAGAAACTACTAGAACAGTTCAGCATAGAATCCCATCTATATTCTAACCTTGGAACATAGTAGTGTTACAGCTCTTTAAGAATGAAGGAGGTGGGGCTGGTGAAATGGCTCAGCGAGTAAGAGCACTGACTGCTCTTCCCAAGGTCCTGAGTTCAAATCCCAGCAACCACATGGTGGCCCACCCGTAATGAGATCCCCTCTTCTGGTGCATCTGAAGACAGCTACAGTGTATTACGCTGGAGCGAGTGGGGCCATCCTGAGTTCAGTTCCCAGCAGCCACATGATGGCTCATGGCCATCTGTACAGCTACAGTATACTCATACACATAAAAGAATGAAGGATGCATCTCCTGGTCGAGACAGGCTTGACCCAAGGACTAGGCTGTTTGAATCATCATCAATCACCAAATGTCAATCTGAGACAGTGTCTGTCCAGTTGTTTATCTCATGTCAAAGAAGAATAAATATGTGGTCAAAGAAGCCATCAACAAAGCAAAGCAGAATTTTTAAGGGTGGAGCTATTGGGTCCTAAAGGGCCCAGAATATACTCAGAGGAACTGTTCCTTGCTAAGAGGTCTCTCGAAGAAAGAGCCATGTCAACCATACTTAAAACTTCGGGATTTTAAAATCTTTCTATCACCTTTCAGGGAAGATAACAATTGAACTTTGGAAATTTCTCTAATTTCCAAGAAAAGAAACTGTTGAAGAAATGAATGAAAGAGGCCCAGAGAGAAGGAACCTGCAAGGAGAGCACCTCCTATGACCTGCTCTCATCATTGGCCCCAAATCTTCTGCCCATCTAAGCTGACATATTCTCCAGTGCTCCTTTTAACCTTCTTAAAGACATAGCCCCAGGGCAGGGACACCACACCCTAGTGGGTGGAGAAAGCCCAGAAGTAGGCCTCTGATATTGTTAAATGAAGAACCCTCTGATAGGGAGGTTTGAAACCGTTCCCATTGGGCTGTGTTAGGGAAGCCCACCTCCCTAAGTTTAAAAAACTATGTCAGTGATCATGTAAAAGGGAACTGAAACTCAGGAGTTCCCCATTCACTAAGCCAGGTGTGATGACTCACTTCTTTAGCCCCACTATTTGGGAGGCTGAAGTAGCAAAGTCCAGAGTAACTTAGACTATCCTGCAAGTTTTAGACCAGCCTGGACTAAAACTTAAGAGCAAAAAGTTTCCCACTCTCTCTTTAGATCTCTACAGGCAAAACAAAACCAATTCTCTGTAGGTAATATCAGCTCTGGCGTGGCTTAAAGGAGAACAGAAGAGCCAACAGGGAACACTCCACTGCATGACCTGACATCAGCTGTATGGCAAAAAGAAGAATCTGTAGCCAGAGGGCTTTCAGGGGTCTGCGGATAGGGGTGGTCATGCCTGCTCCTGCCCAGAGCAGTTGCTATATTGCCTCTGGAGTTATCTTTGTAATGCATTCCCCACAAAGGCTCTCTGAAGTTTCCATGGATTTGCTTTATTCTCCTGAAATGAAAACATTCAATGTTGACCTCTAGGCCCTACCCAGTCTAGCCTCAAGCTCTAGCCCCAGCCGATTCCCAAGTTTCCCTGAACACAACACAGTCAACTTGGAGTTCTTTTCCTTTGAACCTCAGCTGCTTGTGCTGCTGCAATCCCCAGCTGAAAAGGCTTCTCTGGTTCACCAACCGCTTTGATGCCATTACCAAATACAGTGTGTCGTTTTTTTCAGATCAAAAATCTCCTGTTTGAGATGTGGGGTCAGAAGGTCCTAAGCATTTAGGGATTTCATCAGCATTAGTCTGCTGGGTTCTAAAAATCAGAGTGATAAAGCCAGAAAGCCACTCTGTGTCTTGACTGATATAACAGTGCCCAGTATCCACACACAGGTGCAGTAGAATTGTCTAAAACCAGGCTCACCCTTGAGCTGAGAGTTTATGGGAAGATGCTGACCATGCAAACTGGGGAAAGGTAGTGACTCATAAGGTTCCTGAACATTAGGACTAAACTGATATTCTGGCTTTCAAACCTTCCATCACATACTAACAGAGCTTCAATAAACCTTGGGATTCCAAGCATGTGGCTCACAAAAAAAAAAAAAAAAAAAAAAAAAAAAAAAAAAAAAAAAAAAAGGAAATGCAAAACTCTCAGCTATGGAAGTCTCTTTCCTTCTTTCTTTCCTTCTTTCATTTCTTTTAAACATAAAGACTCCTTAAGGAGAAAATAAGTATAAAAAAGAATAGGTGTTTGCTAAGCAGGGGTCTTTATGTAATATGTCTTAAATAATCAGAGATCAGGAAAAAAAAAAAAAGAATTAAAACCACTCAGATCCAGCCTGTGCTCTTAGCTTCCATGGTAACTCTTGTGACTGCAAGAGAATTGTGAGTGGATTTTGTTGTTGTTGTTTTGTTTTCTCAAATGCAGTTTTATAGTCACCCTCCTATGTTCTCTAGAATGCAGCCTTGAGGCACAGGATACTGTAAATATTTCATCTCCAAAAGCTCGACAGCCGACACTGAAACCTAACAAAGAGCCTGGGACACAAACACTCCAGCACGGGTCTGATTTCCAACCCAAGCACAGTGAATGGGCTTGGATTCTTATTTTCTCTTTCTTTTCTTTCTAGAAACGGGGAAAATCGACCAAGAAATTCACAAATACAACACCCCAGGCTTCACAGGCTGCCTGTCCAGAGTCCAGTTCAACCACATCGCCCCTCTCAAGGCAGCCTTGAGACAGACAAACGCCTCAGCCCACGTGCACATTCAGGGTGAGCTGGTGGAATCCAACTGCGGGGCCTCCCCACTGACGCTTTCCCCAATGTCTTCGGCCACTGACCCTTGGCATCTAGATCACTTGGATTCAGGTAAAGTCTGGAGCTGTCTTGGGCTGATTGCTTCCTTCCTTTTAACATCACTTTCCTCAACGGTAGAGTGGATCGATCACAGAACCTTGCTGTTGCTCCACTGTGGGTGGAGGAGTAGGAGACAGCAAGAAGGAAGGGATGAACCATAAGTTCTCAGCCTAACATTTGGCACCTATGAAGGGCAGAAAAGTTATTTCTACTCAAAACCAGAAACAAAGAAGTCAGGGGTTAAGGGTTCGAGGATGAGGACTCTTCATTTAGGTTAAGAGACACTCAAACTTCTGTCTGCAACATGGCTGTAGATGACTTCACCAAACCACTTCCTCATTTTTGCCTACTTTCCCTCCAAAACAGTACAGAGAGTCACCCCCCATCAGGACCACAGATTTTTAAGTCTGAAAGAGCTACATTTAAACTTAGAAAGCCCAGTCTATGGACATACCATCCGGAATGCTCCCAATCTCATCTAAACAGACAGTCCTGTGGATATGGCCACATTTCTGGAGGTGGTTAGACATGGGACTTGAAAGCACTGAGCTCAAATGAAAGTAGTCTTGAATTGACCAAAAACCTCAATGTCTCTAATGGAAGCCTATTAAACTACTATTCTGCTCTGAGCTCTACCTGGGCTGGCTGTGGACAGCTCAGTCTACCTAAACTATTACCTTTTCACCCGTGAGGTGAAGGCATGTTATGTGACTTTCTCAGTGACCTGCAAATCCAGTACTCAGTGGGTTTCCAAGCAACCTCAACGAACTCGGGATGTCAGTGACCCTTGAGGCAGTAAGAGTTCACAAGACAGGACAGCATGGAGGTGAAGCCCAAATTCCAACACCTTCATTGCTTCTTACCAGCAGACTAAGCTCAAGCAGCTACCATAACTTCATTCCTCAGTTCCTGAAATAGGGACACTAAGGTTTAATTCACAGAATTCCACATGAGAATGGTGTACTTAAAAACATAGCACAGGAGCTCAGTGGTTAAGAGCACTTGCTGCTCTTACAGAGGAGTGGTAGTCAGTTTCCAGCACCTAGTGGTGGCTCATAACCATCTATAAGTCCAGTACCAGGGGATCTGAAACCCTCTCTGACCTCTGGGGCACTGCATGCATATGATATACATATGTTCCTACAACAAACACTTATATGCATAAAAGAAAATAATGTATATTAAAAAACCATAACTTGGCAAATCAGATTCATGGCAAGTTTATAAATATTTAGCTGTAATAATATTAATAACCATGGTTATTGTGTTAGACAGTTTTCTATAGCTTGAGATATCCACTGAAAGCTTCCAAATCCTCTACCACCACACACACACACACACACACACACACATACAGACTCTAATTTGTAACAGCTCATCATACAGCAGTACATCCTTAATTGCTCTAATCGTGTTGCAGTCCTGTGCCAGGATTTGGCTTCAGGGCCATCATCCCCATGGACAGTCTTACTAGGACTGTCCCTTGAAGATTTGTGGGGTTTAGAAAGAATCCAGAGTTGTTCTATTATCGGAATAGCCGATCAACGGTCTAAGCAGCTGTCTTTGTTCCTCACTGATGGATTCCTGTAACACGACGAGAGCACCGTGTACCGAAGGCACTCACAGCAATTCCCTTTCATGAGTGTCATGAAGGGCACTCAGCAGGCTGGGCTTTCCTCTTGAGCTGGCTTGAACAAAGAAAGCATTCCTGATGCAGAAGGACAAAAGGGAAGAGGGGAAATGTGACAGGAGAAATGGCACGTGTCAGGGTCACAGAGGGGGAGAGAGTCCTTAGATGAATTCCTGCACATGTGAGGGTGAACAGCTGGTGAGCTGCCTTTGAGTATACAGGTTCTGGGGTGCTGCAGGTATCTAATGTAAGTAAGTAGAGGCCACAGAAAGCTGTGAGCATGTGTGGTCTCAGTCAGCTGCCAAGAAACTGGATTCAAAAAATATCTAAACACTTCCTTGGGCCAAAATGAGCTCATATTCATTATGGCTTAATTAGCCAATTGTTTGCTTTTAAGGTCTGTGAAATATACTTGCAGAGACCAAACCAGTTTAGTTTATGGATTTTTTAAAAAATGCTTTATTCATGACAGCTTCTTTCTTCTGGTTGATTCATACAAATGCATACAGTTTAGAAAACACTTCTGTTAGTATTCAACACTCAAATTAAAATTCTGCATTCCAAGTAGGCACAAACCTGTAATTGTAGCACTTAGGCAAGAGGATTCCAAATTCAGGATCAGCCTGGGTTATATAGCAGGACCGACCCTGTCAGAAGGAAAAAAGTAAGGAAGAGGGAGGAAGAGGAGAGGAGGAGGAGAGGGGAGGAGAGGAGAGGAGAGGAGGGGGAGAGGG
>NW_022196903.1:42057476-42101517 GCF_008632895.1 Mastomys coucha
GGAGGGGAAGAGAGGGGATGAGAGGAGGAGGAGGGGAGGGGAGGAGGGAGGGGAGGGGAGAGAAGAAGAGAGGAGAGGAAAGGAATAGAAAGGAAAGGAAAGGAAAGGAAAGGAAAGGAAAGGAAAGGAAAGGAAAGGAAAGGAAAGGAAAGGAAAGGAAAGGAAAGGAAAGGAAGGCAGGCAAATAAGCCAGCCATTTGGGATTTAGATCCAATCATGAAATATTTCTATAATTGGGGAATACTGTTTGATGTTTAACTGTCAGTCCTGTGAACTATTTAAAGGAAGAATAGAATACAGCCTTCATATGATGAGTCAGAAGGCTTATTTAGGTAATATGACTCCATCTTTGTTCTTTTAGATGAGCGAGCATGAGAGGACATGGGGTAAAAGGGAAAGAGGGACAAAGAAAAGGTAGGCTGGGAGGTTCCTCCATAGCAACCTCCACTGAGACAACCTCAGGAGGAAGAACATCTCCTCCGCCTCTTAAAGTCAGTGCTCAGGGGCTTGGGAATTAAGATGACAAAAAACAGAGCAACAGGAGAAAGGCAAAACCAAAAAATGTTGTTTGTTTGTATACAGGAGCTTTCAAAAGATATAACTTAACAAATGGTCAAAACCAAAAGCTTTTAGACCAGGTACAAGGGAGATAAAATAAGAAGGTTCAGTGACCTGTGTGATAGGATTTCTATAGTAGACACGAGAATGTTTATGATGATGTTTGCCATGCAAGCATGAGAGCTCTCTCTCTCTCTCTCTCTCTCTCTCTCTCTCTCTCTCTCTCTCTCTCTCTCTCTCTCTTTCTCTCTCTCTCTCTCATGACCATAATACTCTCTTGGAATAAGAAATTAGGGAGAGAGTTCTGATAGGTTACTATCCATTTTCCTAGGAAAAAAATATATCCCAAAGAGGGAAGTATAGCTGCTTGTCTCTATCTTTTCACAGAAAGAGAAGCCCTAATTAGATTTCTTTCTGAATCTAATGTACTCTAAATATCTTCCATTTAAAAATAACTTGTGGAACTTGAATGATGGCTCATTCAATAAAATGTTTGCTGTGCAAGCATGAAGACCTAAGTTGGATAAACTACACACACACACACACACACACACACACATACACACACACAAAACAGACAGGCATGATGGCATGCGTCTATAATCTCGGATGTGAGGAGGTGAAATTAGGATGCTCTCTGGGGCTCACTGACCTACCTTAGCAGAACCAGGGAGCTCCAGGCTCAGTGAGATAGTCTCAAAAATTAAGATGGAGAGTAACTAAGGAAGATGTCTGTTGTGGACCTCTAAACACACACACACACACACACACACACACACACACACATGGTGGGGACAGGAGGGGAGATTAATTTGATTTATAAATTTGCTACTACCTCTGGGACTTCAAATGGATTCTCACACCAGCAGCTGCCTCCCTAAGCCTACATTCATCATTCATCATTTTTTTGAGTCAAGGGTTTTGAATGGTCTAGATAATCCCACATGCTTGAATAGAGGAGAATTCTTGCTGTGAGCTGTTCAGAAAGAGAACAATAGCATGGACACAGAAATAATGTTTCCTTCTGTGAATAATATGAGTGTAGAGCTGGCTCTGGGACAGAAAGAGAATAAAGAGGAACACTAGCCAGCCCTGGCCTGAGACATTTATGACTAATTTGTTTCATTGAGGGGCTTTGAAGCTTAATAGGCTTCAGTCAATAGCCTCATCCTCAGGTCACCCAGAAGCTTGTTAGAGAGCAGGAAGGACCAACTCAGCATCTCCATTTTAGCCAGCATTCCTAGTTGTCTCACCCATCTATGAGAAAGCCTAGAAGCATTCATCTGCTGCTGATCTCCACCACTGTGGCTCTTTAGTATCGCACAAGTCTCAATGTAGATTCTGTGAGAAAATCTAAAAGTGTTCATCTGCTGCTGATCCCCACCTCCGTGGCACTTTATTATTACAGGAGTCTCAGTGTAGATTCTGCCCCTCTGAGTAATTAAAGCACGTGAGGACCTAATGCTAGTATCTGTCGCTAAAACCTCCTCGAGAGACTCTAGTATGTAGTAGGGTTGAGAATCACTCATCAAACAGGAGGGGCTCTGTGAAGAGCACTTGAAAGTAGGCTACCAAAACAAACAAAACAAAACAACAAAAACAAAACAAAACAAAACAGGGCTGGGGTTCTGTGTCAGTGATAGAACACATGCCTAGTATGTGTGACATCTGGATTTGATCTTCAGCCCCAGAAAATAAAAAATAATAAAATAACTAATCTTTGTCAGTTTGACTAGATTTAGAATCACCTAGGAGACACACCTCTGAGTTTGTCTGAGGGCATTTCCAGAAAGGTTGAATGGAGGAGGGAAGACCTACTATGAATGTGAGCAGTACCATCCCATGGACTGGGGTCTGAACTAATGGAAAAGGAGAGAGGGAGACCTGAGCACCAGCGTTCAGCTACTTCCTGAATGCAGACGCAATGTGACTCTCCTTCACACTGCACCTCCCGCCCGATCCTTCCTCAAGTTGCTTTTGTCAGGCCTTCTCCCACAGCATTTTTTTTTTAAAGATTTATTATTATAAATAAGTACACTGTAGCTGTCGGATGCACCAAAAGAGGGCATCAGATCTCATTATGGGTGGTTGGGAGCCACCATGTGGTTGCTAGGATTTGAACTCAGGACCTTTGGAAGAACAGTCAGTGCTCTTACCAGCTGAGCCATCTCACCAGCCCCCCATCCCAACACACACACACAGAGCAATGTTATAATGTCATTGTTATAGAGTTCCTGGAACTGTTTTAGAATAGTCATTATCAGGTAGAAAAAGCAACCAGTCTGGCTTATTTTAAGGATCACAGAGTACAGTTACTATGACTTGTCTCTTAGAATTGTTGGCTCTGGTGTTTTTTCTCCGTCACATTCAGAATCTTACTTCCTTGAAATAAGAAAGACATGCCAGCAAGAGATGGCTACAGATGGTCTCGCACAGTCTGTAAAACACAAAAGCAAAAACAAACAGCAGAAAGCCTTAGTCCAAAAGTCAGCTACCACCCATTTCTGTGCTAAGGAACCACTCTGAATTATATTCCAAGCTGTTTGTGGGCATTCCCGTGGAGCCTTTGGGAGTTTGGTCTCATTCATGATATTTGACACATGATGAATTGGACCAAAGGCATTTCTTTCAAAAAATCATTACAACAGATAAGTGCAAAGCCTCATTCCCTACAGGTCTTCTGTTAGACAGATGATGGGCTTCTTACATTCTCACAGGACTCGGGTGATGCAGCAGATACTATTGGCACAGTTCACACAGTATGCAATACCTCAACCTCAGAAAACCTGCCTTTGGAAGGTACTACCAGCTGAATTCACTGTAGCCATTGTGGCCCTGAGCTGTCTGGCTCCTAGACCTTAAATAGCCCTGAATCTGATACTTAGTCATCCTTACCAGAAATCCTCACAGACCCTCCTTAGTGAAGCAGATGAAAAATCAGGAATAAGTAATCATGGGCAGAGAGAAAGACAGTAACACACAATTCTCCTCGCGTACAATCCAGGGACAGAGGGGTATCAGGAACCCAGGGCTCAAACTCTCCCATGGAAACCTACAGTTTCCCAAAGCAGTTGGAAAACCAGCCCCCTTAGGAACATAGCTCAGCTCCAACATAATATAACCTTTGGACTTGTTCATTGTAACAACTCCACACTCCCTTTCTTCCCAGAATAGTGTCTGGAACGGAGAAGCATGGTTTCTGGTCACTCCATCAACCCATTTACCACTAAAAGAATGCATATCTGAAGGCATCCTGCTTCTGTAGCTGTGGTTTTTCTTTTCTTTGTGTGTTTGTATTTGCGCACAGTGAACTTGAATGTGTGCTTGTGTATCCAAATGTGTGTGAGTGTATGTATGTTCAGGTGTGAATACATATGTATGCACACACATGTTGAGGCTAAGACTTGATCTTGGGTGTAGTCTTCAGTCACTCTCCACTTTATTTATTGAGGACTCTCTTACAGAAGGTAGAGCTTGCTGCTTCCAGCTAGTCTAGTTAGCCGGCTTGCCCCAGACTGCCCTGTCTCTACCTTCTCAGTGCTAGGATCACATGTGGCCTCCAAGTCTACTTGACATGGTTGTGAGGATCTGAACTCCAGCCCTCACACTGAGCCATCTCCCCAGCTCTAATGCTGTGGTTTTTTTAACAACTTGGTTCCTATTCCAAATTTCTTTTCTACCATCTAAAGATAAAATATTTTCTATCTTCATATGCAAATGAGTTATGGATATAATGAACATTTTAAAACTTCACACATCTATTCAGCTTCCTTCCTAAATACAAGCTGGTGTTTTTCTTTCTTTACCACCTGCAAGCACTTAAAAGTCATCGTTCCAGCTCCAATAATTACACCTTCATCTCTTTTCTCACGGTTGTGTTAAGATCTCATGATTAATGCACTTATTTCATACCCTTAATCCTTGTGCTATCTTATTTTTGTTGTTCTTCCTTCCTCTTTAGCAACCAGCACAGCGCCCACTCATATGCAAGTGTGAAGGAAAATGCACACCCATTAGCTAATGTGCATTTTCCTGCAAATGTTCCAAATCCTGCTTTTCCCATGCCTGTAATAGTACAGATTTCTACAGCCAATGATAGCATCCATTACACTTTTGTTCCTATGATATTTTCATAGTAGATGCCTTTGTACATGATTTTTCAACTGAGGATATACTTACATTTCACTTGGTGTAATTACTATAAATTTCCTTATGACATATTCCAACTGACAGTGTGCTTTTTTCCCCCCACAAACCCAATTGAGCTAGTGCCTTATAACATCCTTTTCAGTTTGCTATGTTTTATTGGATAATGAAATTTTGATATCACTTTAATTTACATTTTCATTACTTGTGGGTGAAGTTAAGTTTCTTGGGGCATGTATATGTGTCATTTGTATTTATTTTTCTATAAACTGCCTGCTTACTATATTCTTTGTTCAAAGAATTATTATATTTTTATTGGATTGTTGATCACTCATGAATTGGCTTGTAAGTATTATTTATGCATTAAGTAATATTAGTTTCTTTCATATTGCGGCAAGCAAAATCCATTCCAGAAACATCAGAAGGGAAAAAGTAGATATTTTGTTTGGTGTTCTGAGAGGACACAGTCCGTGGTAGAGAGGGCGAAGCAGGGCAGAGTGCCCGAGGAAGTGGGATGCACAGAGAGGAGAAAGCTGGCAGTTTCAGGCACTCTCCTGTTCCCTCTTAACTCCACCCAAGGCCCCAACCCAGATAATGAGTACACCCATGTTCTGGCTAAGTCTTTAGTTATTCTATGCTGGCCTATAGCCTCCTGGACACACTGGAGATGTGTCACAATCTCCTAGGTCACTCAGGTTGAAAGAAAAACTACCATAAGATAATTCGTACTGAAATATATATATTTGAATGGTTTCCACGTTTAATTTCTAATTTTGGGTGTATGGGCTTTCTCTTATGTAGACATCTCTAATGTTTACATGATAAAGTGTTAATGTTTGTGCTTCAGGGGGTTATTTACAGCCTCCTCTGTTTGAAACACGCTTTATGAATTAGACTTATAAGTCCGTATTTCTTGTAATGATTTTGTTTTGATGGTAATATCTACACATCTGCTCCACTATAAACTTCCTTTTGAGGAAGAAGACTGATGATAAGAAACCAACTTTACTTTTCCTCATCCCATTGCCCCAGCGCCAGTGATTGACACCTGTCCTTTATTACATTCTAAACTACCCTTTATAGTTGAGCTACTTCTAAGCTCTGCAGCCTGTTACAAGATCTGATACTTCATGAAACAGGAGCAAACTCTGGGCTCTTCTGGATGCACTGAACGTCGTTCGAAACGAATTTACTCTCACTTTTTCTTTCTTTTCTTTCCTTACAATAGATTTTTTTTAAGCCATTCAGGGTAGGATTTTATCCTGTTCTCTCAGATCACCCATCCTCCAGCCCCTACCCCACAGGGCAAAGCACTTAGAGCCTTTCCCATTTTCCCCAAGTCTGTGCCTGACAGGCATTTCAGCCATTAGCTCTGTCACAGGGGGCTGGCTAAGTGGAGGGCAACCCTGAGGTACCAGTTGCCATGGCAACTTCTCTGTTGGTGGCAGAAACAGGGACTCCAGCAAGGCACAACATACATTTTGCCTCATTCCTATACCACAGAAATGCTATCAGGGTCCAGTGAAAATGGAGATTGTGCTCAGGGCACAATAATCTTTGTTCTCATCATATCTTATATATTGTAGCTTTTGTTATTTTTATTTTTGTTTTGTTTTGTCTTGTTTTGCTTTTGAGACAGGATATTACTGTATTGTCCCAGTTGTGTTAAACTTTTAGTCTCAAATAAGTCTCCTGGCTCAGCATTCTAAGTAGTTGAGACCACAGCTGTACTCACCACCACACATGACTGTGCTGCATTTTTTTTTTTCCTTAGAAATAGTGTCAGGTAGCCCAGGCTGGCCTCAAACATGCTATATGGCCAAGGATGACCTTGAACTTCAAATCCTTCAGCCTCCACCCTCCACATTCTGGGATTACAGGTGTATTGCCACCATACTTTGTTACCATGGTGAAGAAAATTGAACTCAGGCCCTCATATACGAGTGGGTAGGTTCACTATAAATAAGCTACATCCCAACCCTACATACTGGTCTTTCAAGTATCACTGACATTCATAGTCATGTCATGAAGCTGTAGCCCCACTCAGGCGAGTGCAGAGCGTTCCATAAGACAAGGTATGGCTTCTTTCAGTCACCCGTCATTAAAAAAAAAAAAGACTATTATATAATTTCACATGTATGAGGTCCTCCCAGGGGAATAGCAGCCGCCACTCAGAAATGCTCATTCTACCTCTGCTGACAGGTTAGGGGCTTCTGTCCTTGCCTATGGCCAGTAAAGCAGAAAAAAAAAAAAAATCCAGATGAAGTTTTGCGTTCATCACTACAGGCTTTCTTTTCTGCAGTCACCAATAATGACTCCCTTATATATCCATATAACACATATCCATTATATATCCATATATCCAATAATGAAGCACCAATAATCCTTCCCTGTTCTGAGATATTTGAGGGAGTCTGCATACATTATATGACTATTCAGAAATGTACAAAGACTGAGAAGATTCTGGGTTCTGATATTTGGTTCTTGCCTAAGGATAACCACAAAAGGCTCTTGAAAGAATTGAAATCTGGGCCCCTGTGAGATGGCACAGTAGGTGAAGATGCTTGCCATGTAACCTAGTGACCTAGATTCAAGTCACCAAACCCACCTAAAGGTGGAAGGAGAGAAGTGACTCCACAAAGCTACCCTGACTTACACACACATGCAGTGCACACACATGCACATACACACACACTAAAATTTTTCAAAAACAATTTAAATTTATATCATGTTACAGTATAAACAAACACAAAAATGCATGTGAGTATGGGTGCAGTCATGTCAAACATGGAGAACGAGATAACTTGTTTTGAAAGTGCTCCTTGAGAAAACTAAAAATGCTTCTCAATCTTTTTCTTGGGAAATTAAGCTTAGGAAACTGGAAACGATACAAACAAAAGTAATGTTAGCTGCAATTTAGAAATTACTTCTGTGATTCTGCTTTATGCTAACAGAGATCAAAAGTAAGATGAGTGTTAGATTAGATTTAAAGTACTATTATTTGTGTGTGTGCGTGTGCTCACATGCAAATGCAAGTTTGTAAAGGTTGGAAAACGACTTAAGACATCTGAGTTCTCTCGTCTGCCATTTGTATTCTGGGGCTCAAACGCAGGTTGTCAGGCTTGTAGGGGCAAGGGCTTTTCACCAATGAGCCACCTCACCATCATAGTAGACATGTTTTAAAGATAAAAACAATGGGAGCTGGAGAGACAGCTCTGCAGTTAAAAGAATGTGCTGCTCTGAAATGCATGGAATTCTGAAAGAATGAATGAACATTATATGGAAAGAATAAAGAACTCTTTCCAGGCCTAAAATCCAATGATAAAGTGGTTGGCAACCCTCATAAATGACCCGCATGCTGTCATTTCTGTGCACTGTGCCTTGCAGTACTGTAGGAAAGGACCTTTGAGAACTCTCTCCTTCGGTGGCCTTTACTCTATGAACGCCAACCACCTTCTGCAAATGTTTACTTCAAGTACAAAAAGAAGTCGACTTTTTTGACTCCAAACCATTTAACCATATTTTGTCATTCTTTAAATAGAATAGAGATGTCTGGAATAGAAAACAATTTGCGTAGTTGTAGATTAAATACAATTTTCTTCTCCTTTTTCCACTTTCTCCTCTCTCCTGTCTTTTTTTAATAGCTAAATCATGCTCAAGGATGCTTCAGCTAATTAAATGTCTTTCACACTTTGTTGACATGAAGAAGAGCTCTGGCAGAACTGCAAGGCTTCTAAGTGCTTATCATGTTAGCTTTATAATGAGGAGAGCAGGAACCAGGGAGAAATCTGTTTGTAGAATGCACCAGGCTGACACTTCAGTAACCCAGGCTGATTTGTTTCCCAGAGTCTTCTTTGATGACCACTAATCATTCTGCCTATCAACACACACAAACAATTGTCTTTCTTTTGATATTGACAGTTTGTTCAAAAGGTGTTTTAGAAATGTGTTTTTAAAATTTATAAACAGAACTATATTTAATGTGGGGCTTTTATATTCAGTTTATTTTTAAGTCAGCTTTCAGGGAAAAAAAAGACATTGGCTTGAATTTCAAAAAACTATAAAGTGCATCATATAAGGTTTCACTTGCACTGTTGCAGCTAAAGAGTAATTCAAAACCCAGGATCCAGCTGCATTTACCGTAAAAGACTTAATATGTGTGCAGACCTAATTTTTCAAAGGCACTTTAGATTTGCCCATCTCCCCAGTCCATCTGTAGTAGATCCAAATCAGGCAGCAGTCTTCAATCTGGGTGTATTCTAGTGTTCTCAGCAACCCTCCTATTTCTGGAAATTTAGGGATTAAAAAAAAAGTCCATGAAATAAAAATCATAACACAAACACAGGCAAGGTCTATTCACAGGGAGGGTTGTATTCAATGTCTCAAACTATAGACAGTATTCTCTGCAAGTTGAGATTTCAAGGTTAGAGCAGAAGAGTAACTGTCTTAAAAATGCATTCTGCTATCTACTCAACTCTTTCAGAAGACCTACGACACTGACAAAAGACAATCCATAATGCCCAACCACTTCCAAAAGACCCATCTCCATACTCCAGCTGCAACCCCTAAATTTTATTAGAAATTTGTACAAAAGTCTGAGGAGCCCCCTTACCTTATCTGATTCCTAAGATACTGCCATGCACCTAATCACTCAAAGGGGGAAAGCCATCACTGACTCGATTTTAACCTGGTAGAAGTGTGAATCACTGAGTGCCGAGCCATAAATTCCAGACATCCACAGTCTCTTCTGATAGTTGCATAATGCACATACATGTGTTTCTTAACAGAAGTGTGAAGGAGTGTAAGGACACAGATCCTCTGAAAACCTTCATCTCATAAACTACACCAATCTCTGACCATTGTCTGGGGAAAGCTGACCTGCATCAGGAAATGTCCTTGAAATACACATTTAGAGCTTATTTATTGTGACGGGTCACTTTCTTTCCTTCTCCTTCACTCTACAGATAGTCTGGGCTTCCTTACACTGCTTTGCTGATATGAAAACCATCAGATTTTCAGCTCAGCCTTCCTTACAAGGGATTTGTTCACAAGGCTTATGAGCATGCAGATCTATGACCAGATATTTAATAAAACCATTGACCGGTTACTTTTAAGCATTGGGAGACTAAACATACCATAATATGCCTACAAGACCCAGAATTTGTACTCTGAACTGGGTGCTCGATTACTGTACAACCCTGCCTTTGCACAGAACAGAAAACAAGGGAGCAAGAATCCTTTTAAAAAAAATGGCATCAGTATCCTAAGTACATGATTGTGCCGATATCTTTCCTCCTTGACACACTTCCTTTATAGATACAAGAAATCTGTGGTACCTCTGTTATCAAGTTGAACTATATTGAATAAAGAAGCACCTAGGAGGCTCAGAGCACACCTTTGGTCATGTCCCTTAGGGCATTTCCAGAGAGAATTAACTAAGAGAGGAGGATATACCCACATGAATCTGGCTAGCACCGTCCCATAAACTGAGAGCCTGGAAAGAATAAGAGGAGGTCTGTCTCTGTCTCTGTCTCTGTCTCTGTCTCTCTGTCTCTGTCTCTGTCTCTCTGTCTCTCTCTGTCTCTCTCTGTCTCTGTCTCTCTGTCTCTGTCTCTGTCTCTCTCTCTCTCTCTCTCTCTCTCTCTCTCTCTCTCTCTCTCTCCCCATGGCCACCCATGAGCTCCCCAAATTCTCCCACCAGGGTAAACTGAAACATCTGAACCGAGCCCAGATTAATCCTTGTGTGTGTCAGGTATGTGGCTGTCACAGCCATGAAAACCTTAATAACATGGTATCTAAGGATGCACCTATGGTAAACACTTAATTCTTTGCCTGTGCTTTCTAATCTGCATTCAATATGAATTAGGATAGACCTTGTCCCCTAAGTTCAAAGTGCTGAAAACTTGTAATGAGATCTTCTTAGAGCAGTGTCCCTTTCACAACAATAAGCAAAACAATAAACAAAAATGGATCTAAAGAAATGGTGGGAGATGGTCCTACAGGGGCGTTCTAGTGCCCAGGTCATTAGGGACACAAATGCAGGGCTTGGGGAGGAAAGTTCTCAGAAGGAATTATTTCAGTTTCCTCTTAAGCACATTAAATTAATACACAGGAATAGCTGGAGGTCAGGACCACCACCACTGGGGTCTCAATTAAAGTTGAGCAACTCAAGGGGAACTATATATCAAGCACTCTAGGAGCCTGTTAGAAATGCAGACCCCCCCCCCCAGGCCTGGCCAGGAGTGTCCCATCAGAATATGAAATTTTAACAAGATCCTCAGTGAGCCGCATGTACCTTCCTGTTGGAAAGCTATAAACCAAAGCACTCTGAAATCAATTGCTCTCCCCTAGGGCACATCAGGGGTAGAAGATGTGCAATCATGTCCCAAGGCCTAAGAACACCTCGGATACACCCAGTCACAGGGTGACTTCCAGGGCCTGATTTCCATAGGATGCAAAAGCACTTTACAGCACTTTATAGAGATGCCTGTTACCACGTAACTCAATCCCGCAAGCCATCCAGCACAAAGTGAATTCTCCCTCAGATGGGGAGCTAAAAAGGACTTCCTGGATTTGTACCTTTCCCCAGATTTGGGTTTCTTTGTTCCATCACTTCCTATGGCAGGAAGGAAAGAAGTTATGATCAACCTCAGCAAAGAGGAAGGTAACACATCACTAAGGAATGCCCCACTCCACTATCATCAAAGAGACCACAGCTCTCACCACACAGGGTGAAGTAACAATGACCCAGGAAAACAGACAGATAGGTTACCCCAAATTCCATGTTCTGTGGTTTGTTTTTGGTTTTGTTTTTTTAAGAGTGCTCTTTCTGCAAGTACATCTACATGCCAAAAGAGGGCATCAGATCCCTTTACCTGTCTCGAGCCACCATGTGGTTGCTGGGAAATTGAACTCAGGATCTCTAAAAAAGCTGCCAATGTTCTTAAGCACTAAGCCAACTCACCAGCCTATCTGATAAAATTCTTAGACTTGGGGTTGATAGAAGCTAGTGGTCTGCTAAGTAAACAGATTCCAAAAGGTTTTTTGGGCTTTTGTTTTGTTTTGTTTTTGTTTTTGTTTTTTAATCTCTGTTAGTTCCAACACAGAGTTGGGCAAGGAATGGCTATTCTGTGGGGCTACAACTAGCCCATGATAAGGTAATTAGCCTCTGGACCTGCAACATTCCAGTCTTTGCACAGTACTGATATTCTAATCCAACAATCAGTCTCCATAGACACAACTTCTTTTCAGGAGTTTTGTTAACACCACATAGCCCCATAGCCCCTAGCTCTGAGGCTTTCTGACCTAGACATCCAAGCTGTGTTTGAGAGCTATAGTAATAAGCATGGATTTGACTCAAGAAGGCATTTATCTTCTGAGGCTTCTAGGCTCTTGTGTCCTGGAACAAATAATTGGACCAGGGACAGATGTAAAAATAGTCTGCTAAGAGTGAGAAATGTACCAGACAGCTCTACAGCTCCAGGCCTGAGCATCATGACCCATGACAGACCACTTACATAGGAAGTTTTAAGCTTTCCCTACGGCATGCTCTGGTCCTTCCTGTAGCACTAGTGAGAGTAATGGCCAACTAGTTTCTTTTATGTATGTTAAACTTGATACCTCTCTTCCTCCCCTCAGCCCCCCAGTTATCACCACGGTAAGATTCCTAGAAGGTACCCTAAATGAGAAGACTAAAGTTGACTTGAGCACCTATGGCCACACAGCTTTGGCCTTATCGCCACCCACTCCAGGTATTCACCTACTCTGATACAGACCAAGGTTTAGAGACTAATGAATCTCTAGAACCCAAGCATAAAAGTAGCAATGTGTACTCTACAAGTGTCTGCAACAGTATTAAACAGTAATTATAAGGGTTGATTTATAATCAGTTATACATGGAAGGAAGAAATACAATAAATACAATAAAGTTTATTGCTCATTCAGACCTTTGATATAGAGATGGGGATTTTAAAAAAAAAAAATAATTGGGACATATTGTAGCAGGCTTCAAGTTCATTTATTCTGTTTGTACCTAATTAACCTCTATTCCTCATGGGATCTTAGGAAGTCAAGCAAGTGGCCTTCACTTCTGCCTTTGGGTACAAAGTTTGACTGTACTAGTAGAGCCTAATTTTTAAGTCAGAAGGCAAAAATTCAAAAATCTCTTCCTCATATTGAGCAGGAAATTGTGGTGAGCTGACTTTCATCAGAAACTGAAAGTGGAAAATAAAGATGGAGATACCCAGAATCCCCTTGGTGAGGCCACACATTGTCTGTCTGCAAAACTTGCTGAGCCTGAGTCTCAAGGGAGAACAGCAGTATCCATCCTCTTACAAAGAAAGCAAGCCTGCCTAAGTCCTCAGCATCTCTGTCCTCAGCATCTCTGTCCTCAGCATCTCTGTCCATAGCCACTTGCTTCCATATCTATGTTTAAAATACAATCAGTAGTGGATAGCTGAAACAAATTAACTGGGAAAAATCACTTTCTTCTACAGAACTCAGACTCAAAAAGAAAAGAGACAAGAAACAAAGAGGCTGAGAAAAACAAGACACACACGCACAGACACACATTCTATCTTAGGCACTGCCTCAAATAACACTGCAATTTAAATTAAATTACAATTAATAGCGGCAGTTTTGTTGAAGTGCCTCAGATCATCATTTTCAATGCTGAAGATCCAGTGGTTTCCATGGAGACATATTCTCTATGTGATGTCAAATCCAATCTTTATTTTTTTCTTTCTTTTTGTTTCTGACATATGACAACCTGAAGCTTTTAGTGCCTTTCATTTAGGGGAGTTTTTATGTTAAATAATCTTAATTTTCTTTTATATGCAGTTAAATGTAGGGTCTTTTTTGCAATTGGTTTCTGAGCCTAAAGACTACAGGTTTTCCCATTTGAAACAGTAAGAACCACAATCACTGAAATTATCTTTGTCTTATTCTGTATTCTCTCTACTCACTTTCCCTAGACTGGTAAGAAACTGGAGAAAATTTTTCAAATATCCTTTCAATATTCTGTTCTTCTGAGTGCATTCTAAAGTCAGTTTCCAGTTTCAATGTGACCATTTGTTTATTGTGTTGTCTTGACTCTTGGGGAGCAGGCGGTGGTGATATTTGCTACTGGGAGACTGTGGGGGTTTCTGTTCTGCAGTGTCAGCTTCAGGTTCTTAGAGTTGACCCCTCACTGCCATGGTGGGGAATTTTCCTTTATCAGGCAAATGACTCTCATGCTCTGTTTTAGAGAAAGAAAATAATAAAAGACATGTACAGTCATTTCTTTTCAATATGTATAAGTGTTTTGCCTACATGTATATCTGTGTGCCACTTTCATGCCTGGTATCCATGGGGACAGAAGAGGGCATTGGTCTATGAATATAATGAGGATGACCAGATGGAAAAAAACTATGCAGGAGAGATATACAGAAATACACATACTTCTGTGAGACATTAAATCAGAGCAGAAATGGCTCCCTGCCTGGTAGTTGTCATCACATGGTAGTGACAAGACACCTGACATGAACAACTCAAGGAAGGAAAGAATTCTTTTGCTCACCATTTCAGATGGTTATTCCAAGACAGTGGGAGGTCTTAGGCACAGCAGAGCAGCTCTCAGCATGGTGGCCATGGATCGAGGAGAGGAGTAGAAAGGTCCCAGGAACTGTTAACATATCTCCAAGGATTCAGTAGAGTCCTACCTCCTAAGGTTTCCAGAACCTCCCCAAATAGGACTAACCTCCAGCAGATGAGTGTTTTAGGAGGACACTTCACATGTGCTATCATTTTGGGATCCAGGAGAAATGTATTTAGTATAGAATGTATTTACAGGATGCAAGTCTGCCCCTGAAATTCATTAGTATCTCTTTATTTTACTAGTCCAAGTTTGGGTTTGCTCACAATGTTTCTCAAGATACAGACTCCCTGATATTACCTCTAAAATTGTTTGCCTCTCCCAGGGGGCTGGAAGGCAGGGGGACAGGAGGACCAGCAGTAGACTGGAGCACATGTCATGAATGAGCTTTATCATCCACATCCAAGGCGTGTGTCTGCATTTCTCTATATTCATTCCAAGAAGATGTTGGTACCCAAGGGGAAAGACAGTGACAATGAACTATATCTACCAAAGCAGCAATCACTGTGGTTGTTAGAATAAAACTGCTTTGCCACATGGGAGCAAGCATCCACATGTATTAGAATAACCAGGCTTAAATTAAAAATAAAACCATAAAAATCAGGGCTCTCACAGGAGGGGGGAGGAGAGAGAGAGAGAGAGAGGGAGAGACAGACAGACAGACAGACAGACAGATAGACAGATGGAGAGATGGAGAGACAGAGAGTCAGAGAGACAGAGAGACAGAGAGACAGAGAGAGAGGAAAAAAGAGAACCATGAATGTCCTTGATTCTGTAAGGGTTTCTAATGACCTGAAGGTTTTCCACTAATTGGTTTCTAACAACCAAGATCTAGTGAATGTGGCATCTTTTTTGTGCTTTCTTTATTTAATATATTCATTTCCCTTGTTTGTGTGAAAGAAAGACAGAAGCTGTTACCTTGCTTTAACGCTTTAATTGAGAATGAGCTGCTGAGTTTTTAAATATACCTTCATCAAAGAGTTATTGAAGAGTGTCTTAGTTACGGTTTTCTGTTGCTCTGATGGTTGTGTTTGGTCATGAAATCCCATTACCTAAAGCAACTTGGGAAGGAAAGGGTCCTTTTTCACTCACAGTTCCATATAGCAGTTCATCATTAAAAGCAGTGAGGGCATTAACTCAAGCAGGGCAGGAACCCTGAGGCAGGAGCTGATGCAGAGGCCATGGAGGGGGTGCTGCTTACTGGCTTGCTTGTGATGGCCTGCTCAGCCTACTTTCTTATAGAACCCAGGACCATGAGGCCCCAGTTAAGCCTTCCTGCAGCAATCACTAATTGAGAAAATGCTCTACAGACTTGTCCACAGCCCAATCTTATAGAGGCATTTTCTTAATTGAGGCTTCCTCCTCTCTGATGACTTTAGCTCATGTCAAGTTGACATAAAACTATCCAACACAGAGGCTCCAAAGATGTTTGTACAATCTTCACAGACTGAATTTAATTATGCTCATCAATAAATATGCAGTCATCCCTTATTATACAACATTATCACTCATCAGAATGGAACTAGATTTGTCCTTTCCTTTAAAAAGACATCTACCACATAAGAAGGGATAAGAGGTTGGGAAGAAGGATCAGTGGATAAAATACTTGACTTATAAGCATGAGGACCAGAGTTTAATCTGTAAAACCCACATTTTTTTAAATGACGTGTGGTTTTGATTCCAGCACTGGAGAGTCAGAGACAAATACATCTTGACTACTGGCCAACCAATCAGGTCCATGAAAGACTGCTTAAAAAGACTTACTTTTTACAGGTATATAGTGCCTGAAGAAAAACATTCAAAATTGTTCTCTGGCCTCCACATACTTGTGCATACACCTGAATGCACATACATGAGAACCCATGGATAAAAGACAAAAAGAAAGGGAGGTGATAAGAATTAATAATACTATAGCCATTGAAAGGGGCTTGGCCACTTAATTGGAAATGGGTACCTTCTTTCAAGAAAGAGGTAACATTTGATGGGAAAAGAGAAAGGTAAACAAGATGTCCAGACAAAACCAGGGAGTACTTTCTCATGTGCTGGCCTGAAGCATTAGGAATCCATTGCATTCAGAATAGTTAGTTGGAAACGTGGCTTCATAGAGGAAAAAGCCAGAGAGAGATTCTCTGCTCATGGGGCCGCCACAAGACCAAGAAGTTCAGATTCACAGCAGTGGCAATCCTAGGAGGCTTCAAGTGTTCATTCACTCTTCTTGTTCTTCTGAGTTATCTTGTCTCTCTTCTTCCACTACCAAAACTCCTGGCACCATTTATAGCTGTAATATCAAAGGAACTAGAGAGGGGTTGAGATGTAGGTCAGTGGTAGAGCATTTGCCTGGCTCACATGAGGACCTGGCTTCCATCCTTAATGCTGGAGTGGAGACATACAAACAAGAAGCACTACTGTGAGGCCAAGGACACAACACCACAGGCTTTGAAGCAGAAAGAAATCTTGCCATGGTTCATTTGCCACATTACAAATTATACCACTTTACAAATTACAAATTCCTGAAGTGTATAGTGTTTTATTAGAGCCATACAGGTAGTGTCATGAATATTGTCACAGTGGGCTGATTACAAGACTACATTGCAATTTTTGTCATATAAACATACATTTAGAAAATCTTAAGTCCCAGCACTTGGGAGGCAGAGGCAGGCGGATTTCTGAGTTCGAGGCCAGCCTGGTCTACAGAGTGAGTTCCAGGACAGCAAGGGGCAAGGGCTATCCAGAAAAACCCTGTCTCAAAAAAACAAAAAACAAAAAAATCTTAAATCAACTCTAAGAGGGAAAGAACTATATGCTAGCACAGTATGAAGTCCTACATGCTGTCCCCACATTTCTAGAGTGATGTTTAATGTGTTTTGAAACTTCATATTGTTTGGAAAAGTCAGAAGTTTTATGTTTGTCAGAAGACAAGAAACATGATCTACACAAAGTCTCTGGATGTCTAGAAGGAAGGCCCACATGTAAGTCCTATCTATAGGTACAGCAAATTCAGTATGTCCAACATAAATTTTTTCTTCCATCACCTACAAGGGCCTTTCCTGTCATAGGTCTAACTTATACTCATCTAAAAAATTGGGCCTTTAAGCAACTCACCTACCTGGCTTTTCCTAGCTTTCAAGTGGCTCAAATGTGGGAAGATTATTTCTTTTGGAATTGACTTGGGTTCTAATTCCAGTCAGGTGAGAGATGGACCAAATAGCATATGGAGAAGAGTAATTACACCATCAAAAGGTCTGAATGTGTAAAAGAAGAGCAGTGATGGTCTAAACTTCATCCTTGAAAAGTGGCCGTGTCGAGGGATGAACCAAATCTTACTGACTGAGCCTTGCGGTCATAGCTTACTGAGCCTTGTGGTCATAGCTTACTGAGCCTTGTGGTCATTTGAGTTGTGTGACACACAGTATGAAAGCTACAAAGCAACCTCAATCAAGTCACCAGAAATAGAGATCATAATTCAAACCACATCCACACTTTTAATTAGCATCTTCACTCTATAAACAAAGGCTTTGATGGTGCATATAATTAGACCACTAGGGACAGGAAAATCTCATTAATCCAGTCTTGCCTATTTTATTGTTCACTGTGTATACTCAGAATGGTGTCTGACATGGTGAAGATATTCTATAAAGATTTAGTAAGTAAATGAATGTGCTATATCTACAGAGTAATAATCCTCTGGAAAAGAAGACCCAGATTTGAAGAAAAAAAAAACCTTATTATTTTTCTACTGTGTTTTTATGTAAGCTGGTTTTATTCACAAAAAATAATTTCGTGACTAGATTAATATCAAGCAAGTATTAGTTATTTTTGTTGCCATGATAAAATCCCATGACTTGTGGAAGAATGCCATGTTCTGCAAAGTTTAATTCTAGAAACTTGACTAGAGTTGCAAGGGAGTGAAGGAAGAACAAACATAGGAAGAAAGGTATGGTCAGGTGGGTCCTGCATCTGGCACTCTGATGGAGTGACACCAATTACACTGCAACTGGGAACAACCTCAGCACATTCATTATATACAGCACATGAGGAGGAATTACATAGTCTAGGTAGAAGCTGTCTATAGGCTACCAGACTCAGGCTGTAAACATTCAGGGGAAGAAACCTGTGGTTGCTAGTTTTTTTTTATACATTGCAGCATCTCTACCTGGACCAGAGAAAGGATTTTCCATCCTCTGAGCCTGACCCAGGAGGAAGGCTTTGTCAATTTCCTGTAGATTTAAGGCATGACATGGGCATGACCTTGTCAACAATACATACTCAGTCAGGGCTTCATTTATTCTTTATATATTCACCGGAGGCTTCTTAGCTCCCCACAAAAGCAAGGATGATTTTGTCTTTCAGTTGCACAGGGAGAGTCCAAAATAGCAGGCTGACAGGACAGGACAGGAAGCTGGGAAATCACATCTTTAACTGCAAGTAGGAAGTAGAGAGAGTGAACTGAAAGTGGAGTGAGTCTGTTAACTCTAAAAGCACATACCCAGGACTGTATTTCCTCCAGCAAGTCTTCATGTCCTAAAAGTTATATAACCTCTCCAAATTACCAACTGGGGGCAGGAAATAAATTTTCTTTCATTCATATGTTTGTCAGAGATCATGGCTGTAAGCAATTGACAGATCAGTATGTACAAATCCAAGATAGAAAAGATCAGTAATGTACAAATCTAAGATAGAAAAATTTCTCTGATCCTAGGCAAACTTGCCAAGTCTGGGACCAGTAATTACGTCCCAGGGAGTAAAGCCACTTGTTGCCAAGGCTAACCACCTGTGTTTAATCATTGGTACCCACACGGTAGAAGGAAGGAACCAACTCTTGCAGGTTATCCTCTAACTCCACCAGTGCATCTTGGAATGCTTGTATCCACATATATACACATACACAAAACAAATTTTAAAAATTTTTAAATAAGTCTAAGAGAGAAAGAACTAAATCACACATTCTAGTTGAAAATATGAAACCCCACATTTCACACACACACATTTCTAAGGAGATGGTTTTTGTCATTGTCCTGAAGATTCTTAACTATCTATACCTAGGGATAAATTAGCCTTACGAACTGAGTCTCTAGCAAGGTTCTACCTGAATCATAACACTGGTCTCTCTGTTTAATCATACCAAGTCCAGACCTTTGAAAACATCTCTCACAGTGACTTGGCACCATCCAGCAAGCATTGGTCTGGTTCTCTGCTCCATCTACTGGAGGAAAAGTTAGCTCTATAGGGAGATAGATCTGCTTGAACTCCTCAAGTGGAAGCCCAACCCATGCAAATCTATCTGTGGGCTGGAAGGGTCTGGGAAAGTAGATCAACGGCAGAACCTTGTCTGGCAGGTACAAGGCCATAAGTTTTATACCTAGTCCTGCAAAAAAGAAACTAAATTTGCTGTATGAATCACTTACTATAGAAACTTCCACTGACCTGAGAAAGGGTTTTCAGAATCTATTTGTGGAATTCACCTTTGAGAAACATAAATTTTGTTCTAATTTTCTTAAACAGGAAAGAAATAGAAAATTAAGCCATTAACATTTCTCTCAGAGTTTTTGAACTTTAAGCCTTCTACACATTCCTGAAGGGTCTAGTGTTTTATCAAAGCCATGCTAAATATTAAAGAAGCAGTTTCTTTTTGTTTTGTTTTGTTTTGTTTTGTTTTGTTTTGTTTTGTTTTGTTTTGTTTTCCAAGACAGGGTTTCTCTGGATAGCCCTGGCTGTCCTGGAACTCACTCTGTAGACCAGGCTGGCCTCAAACTCAGAAATCTGCCTGCCTCTGCCTCCCAAGTGCTGGGACTAAAGGCGTGCGCCACCAACGCCCAAATAAACAGTTTCTTTTAAACAAATAATGTGTGCTGTAAAAATCTTATCAGCATGCAAACCTCAAACAAACTGTTCATAAGGTGTGAAATATAAGTGGGTGGAAAACAGATCTCAGTAGACTATCAGAAAATGAGCCCTCTGCTTCTGTGTCTGTAAGGTCCTGCAGGTTGGATTCAAAGAACTGCAAATTAAAACAAAACAAAACAAAACCAAACACAAAACAACAACAACAAACTAGTCCCTTCTAAAATGTTCTATACTGGGCCTAGTGGTGCATGCCTTTAATCCCAGTACTCAGAAGGCAAAGGCAAGCTAATCTCTGTGACTCTGAGGTCAGTCTAGTCTACAAATTGAGTCCAGGACAGCAAAGGGTATTACAGAGAAATACCCTGTCTCAAAAAAACAAAAAAACAAAAAAACAAAAAAAAAAACAAAAAAACAAAAACAAACAAACAAAAAAACAGTAACAACAACAAAAGGACTATCCTAAATGCACATAAACTTTGCCCCTAATCATTGTTCTCTAAAATGAACATTAAAGTGGCTTTGAAAATGTCATTAAGTCCATGGAATATTATCAGCAATTTAGAGACTGTTCAAATCACACAGGAGGATTATGAAGGAAGGTCATATGCTCCCAAGTTACATCCAGGGCTTGAGTGTCTGTGGACTCGCTGCCTTGAAAGCAACCATTGGAGGACACCCTAAGATGACTATTCTAAACATAGACTTGTCAGCAGATCAGGGACTGGCTGCCTCAGAACATTCCAAGATTCTCTAACATTGCCCTCAAGTGAGCCATATAGCATTGGAACCTGTACAAAAAGAAATAGGAAAAAACGGAGATGGGGGTTTCTTGAATGATTGAGGGAGACAGTAGCAAGGTTGGGTCCACCTGAAATAGTAGAAATGTTATTTGTAGTAGTGAAGAGTTGTACAAAGAAATAAGTATGAAATTCTTTGGTGCATTCGCCTCTTCTACTTCCCTCTCTCTGTCTTTCTCCACAGCCAGTGCAGATTTCCCATATAACCCGGGACAAGGCCAAGCTATAAGAAATGGAGTCAACAGAAACTCAGCTATCATTGGAGGTATGTACTACATAGAACAGGCTTTCTAGCAGCTACTCACCTGGAGAAATCAATTTTAAAAGGGGGGGGGGCTGGAGAGATGGCTTAGCAGCTAAGAGCAGATACTGCACTTCCAGATGGACCCAAGTTCAGTACCCAGAACCCACATCACACTGCCCACAACTGACTGTAACTCCAGATCCAGAGAATCCTCCATAGGCACCCATATGCATGGGCCCATGCTCATGCACAGATCCATACATACATACACATAAATGACATTATCCCAAGTTCAATTATAGTCTCACTAATGTCCCTATCATTATTAGTTTGGGCTTTTTTTAAAGATAAACTCAAAGTATCATATGAAGCTATGTATGACATAGGTCAGTGACTATTGACAAGTTCATACACCCATATCCACCACCACAACATATAGAACACATCATCCTGAAAAGACTTCTCAGCTGCTTTCATACTCACCTTTTTAAAGCCCCATCTGATCCTTTTGCTCCTCCAAGGTTTCAATAACTGGTATAAAATTTCTCGTGCTTTTCATTGCATAGTATTTTTATTTAGATCTATCTATACTGTTTTGCCTATCAATAGCATTTCTTTCTCTTGCCAAGTTGTATTTCGTTACATGAATATGCTGTCCTTTGTTCTATCTACTTACCTATTGCTAGATTGTCTCCAGATTCCGGTTATTATGAGTATAACTACTATGATAAATCTTGCAGACATCTTAGGTGGCCATAAGTATCCATTTTTCTCTGATAATTCCTAGAAATTCAATCACTAAGATATTAAGTAAATAGATCTTTAGCCTTGTAAGACATTGACATGCAGCTTTCCAAAATGATCCAACCACCTCATAGTCCTATGATCAATATCTAAAAGACCAGGTGCTCCACAATCTCACCAACTCTCACTGCCACCAGCCTTCTTACTTAGCCACTCTGGTAGATGAGTCACGATGTCACTGCTCTTTGATGTGTGATAATCTCATCACTAGTGATGCCAAGTGTCTATTCATATGTTTATTGTCATGTGTATATATTTTGTGGCCTGTCTTGAAATCTTTCTCTACCTCCTTAATCAGTTGTTTGGTTTCTCGCTATTGATTAGAAAGAGCTTGTATTCTGTATACAAGTTCTGTGTCAGACAGACATCATAAATTTTTTTTTCACAATCTACAGCTTGTTAACAAACCTGACTCCATGTTGTATAGGCCTTATTGATTTTCTGTTTAGCAGTTCTTTCTATTACAAAGCAAAAGAGGGCTGCAGTGTCTAGCTGTGGTTACAGATGGGTCTGATTCTTTCTCTGATTCTGACAGTATTCACTTTGTTGTTTTGTAGTTCTATCAGCTGGAATGCTTACCTCTTCTTGAATATTTTGTCATTGTGAAAGGTTGCTTATTCCTTCTGATATGCCCTTTGCCTCTGTTAGTCAATCTGAGTTAGTAGTGATTAGTCTGTATAGGTCTGTGCCCATCTGTTTTCTCTGCTATTTCTAGTCTAATTGATTTTTCTCCTGGTGGGATGAAATATTCCTCCCTGTTTGTTTTGTTGTTGTTATTGCTCCTACTGCTGCTGTTGTTTCCTTTACCTGTTTGGTCATTTTTATATCGGCCACAAGACATTACTAATACGACTGAGTACGGGGGTCTGTCTTCTACTGAGTGCTGAGGTTCTATACAGTACAACATGATATCTTTTAGTCATGCTAAGCTTTTGCAAGGCAAATCTTTTTGTAAGGCAGATCTTACACACACCATTAGCGTGGCCCTTCACTGTCTGTTCTGAGTGCCTGGGGATTTTCCACAGTAGAACTTGATCATCTTCCCCCTTCTGGAAATTGCTTCTGGTTCTGTGGAAGGTCATGGACACACTCACATGCATGTATTAGTATTCAGCTGAAGGTTCATCAACTTCACAGATTAGCAGATCCATCTGTGTAGATCATGTACACTAGCTGAAAGCCCACCCCCAGTTCAGGAAGCCCACTGGGTTCTCCTGGTTCTCTCTGCACAACAGTATGGACAGTAAGAAAACTGGGCAAAGTGTGGAGATTCATCATTTCAGACTCTTTCCTTGGGCATCATGTGTCTGATCAACCTGCTGTCCACTGTCTGAAAGAAGATGCTTCATACACTTTATCTAGTATTATTAGTTACTTCAGGCAAGAAGACAAGTCACTTCTGATTCCTGTTAACCCCTTTGTGTCTGGAAGCAGAAGCCATGTGTTACTTATACTGTCCTCATGACTGCCGCTGAGAAAGAGTCACATCCAAGGGAGCTGGGGATGGATGCACTGATGGGAAGATCAAGGCTTGTCTAACCTCTGGTACTTCTCCGGTCTCCCTAGGGGTCATCGCTGTGGTGATTTTCACCATCCTCTGCACCCTGGTCTTCCTCATCCGGTACATGTTCCGTCACAAGGGCACCTACCACACCAACGAGGCCAAGGGAGCCGAGTCAGCCGAGAGCGCAGATGCTGCCATCATGAACAACGACCCCAACTTCACAGAGACCATTGACGAGAGCAAAAAGGAGTGGCTCATTTAAGGGGTGGCTTTTCAGCCATGGGATAGGGAGGGAAGAGTTAAGGGAGGAGGGGGAGGGACAGCGCACCCTACGTCATACCCCTGAGCACATGCTTACACTATCAGCACAAGCTGGGGAAGGCAAGCAACCCAATACTCTTAAGACTGATGGCCACACAAAATATACTTTTTAATATTTCTTTATAGCTGAGTTCCCCTCCCCTGTATCAAAACAAAATAATACAAAAATGCTTTTAGAGTTTAAGCAACAGTTGAACTTTGTAGGTACTATCTGTCTTATTTTGTGTGTGTTTAGAGGTGTTCTAAAAACCCGTGGTAACAGGGCAAGTTTTCTACATTTTTAAGAGCCCTTAGAATGTGGATATTTTTTTTCTCAAGAGAAACTGATACACATCCATGCAGCCTCTGACATTCTCTTTCTTTTGCATCTAGTCAACTTTTAATGGGCTGTTGTAGCAACTAGTTTGTGTCCAAATAATATTTCTTTTGGTGTCCCATAAAATGGAAATGAGAAAAGGGGCAAAGAGCCTATTTGGCCAGTCTTCTTCAGTGACACCTCAGTCTAGGCCAGTTTTCTGAAGTTTCCTGTCTGGCCTCAGCCAGGGAGGGGAGAGTGAGTGGCCTGTCCTGCAGCAATGGAACCAGCACAAGTGGAGACAAGCACCCAAGAATCCAGCAAAGAAATGCATATTAGGCTTATTGCTTTTGTTTTCATTGACTTCTACATGCTGATGTCTCATGTATGTAGTCTTAGACCTGTTTAATATCTGTAACTATCAGCTACAATACCATGGTCACCGACTGCTATAAGATTTCGCCTCTGTTTTAACTACAGCATATTGGATTGTATGTGTCTATGCGCCTCCAATGGGGGGACTAGAGCCAGAAGGAATGTCTTCTCTGCTCTGTTTCTTTTATATTTATAACAAAAATATGGACACTTTCTAGTGAATGCATAAGTTAGTGTGCTTTTATTATTTTGCTTTAAAGGTCAATTTTTACACGGCTGTGATAAAATCCTAGCAGACAGCATCCTCCGGATGGCACAACACAATAAAGCCAACTTGCAGCTGCTGTTACTCTGGAGTCACGTGGGAGACACTGCCATATTTTAAATCAACTCCATCACAGGAACACTATCATGATACGGAGACCTGTGACAGACACATTAGAATCCAAAGTCACCATCAACCTGATCATAGATTATGGTTTCTCTTCAAGAGAACATGATTGTCTAGTAAATAACACATCTTAGGATAATCAGGACTCTTGGGCAATTTGCTCCAAAAAAAATTTCTTGATTTTATGTAAAAATAATAGGCTTTGTGTAAGTAATTGGGAGCAACTCTTCCAATTGGAGCACCCAAAAAGAATTTAATCAACTTATTTTTTTAATTACACAAAAGTTCTCTCTTGAATGGTTGCCATTTATAATTGTAATATGTCGGGCCTCTTATACTTAAAAACCTCTTTTTAAAAATTTTGTAGGCTCTAACATTTTGAGGAATTAAATGTGATGATTCTTTCTTTCTCCTCTTAGAAGGACAGAGAGGTTAAGGTAGTATTGATGCTATTTTTCTCGTGGTCTGTCTTAATAAGCTGCATATTTCTAGTTAGTTGGGATTTTACTCAGACACTTTCAAGGTTATCCAAATGCTTAACTTATTGGAGGATCTCAATTTCTTGAATAACAGAAAACCTTATCCCAAGCTGCTCTTTGCACCAGTTTATAATGGGCTCCAAAAGGAGGCGAGTGGAGGCAAGTATTTCCCCCCTTGAATCAAGGAAACAGAATAAAAGGGAATCCTGAGACTTTTTAATTGCAAGTAGACCTTCAAATAGTCTTATGAATACCCTGAATTGTCAAGCCTTGCTCATTCTTTCATAAAGCATATTAAATGGAAGGGTATGTTACAGAACAAATTTTGAGAACAATTTAACATTTACTTAGGAGAGCACATTTGAGGCCAAAAGTCATTTTATTTCATCAAGACACCTTACCATAGTGCGTTTCTTCTCCATAATTTCAAATTGAAAAGGCAAATGCTTACTATTATGGCTTGAAATTATTTCTGATTTAACAAAAAAACAAACAACAACTTATTTTCCAGGTTTTACTTTTGCACCTAACAAATGCTATCAGGTGGAAATGTGTGTGCCTTCTGGCACTTCCTGAGATAGCTGTGTTCCTTACGCCTCCTCTCAGCACTTCTCTTCCCCAAAATGATTAGCAAGAAAAACCATCAAAGACAGCCCCAGTGTTAAAGTGTTCTCACCCTGTCCTTCTCACTCTTTCCTTCCCTTGCTTCTGCCACAAGAAACAAAGACTGAGGCCCAGCCTATCTCTCACATATTAGCAAAGCTAAGGCGCTAGTGATGTCATCAGTTAAGACACACAAGAGATCTGCTGACACAGTCTCTCCTGAGCAGTTACAGTATGGCTAGCAGGCAGGACACACAAAGGTGGATACAGGAGTAAGTAACTCCATTAATTGCTAAATGAGTCCTAAAGTCTTAACCTTTTCTTGGAATGACTCCCTTAACCAAGTTAATCACATCTGTGTATGACAGACATGAGCAGACTGTTATGAGTGGGAAATAATTGCTCGTGTGAAGAAAAAGAAAGTAATTCTTTGTTCCAGTTCTTCCCTTGGCAGTTTGGCATGACACTGCTTCAATAGTCATGGTGTACCCAGACTTGCCCGATCCTATTCTGTTCGTCTCCATTACTGTCTCAGCATCTTATAACCAGTGTATCATCCACCAAGCACAGACTAATGGAAAGCCCTGTAAGCAATAACAATATATAAACCAAACAAAACCCAAGACACTGTACCAAAGGAATAAGACACACTGGTGCATACCTGTAATCCCAGCATTTGAAAGACTAGGGCAGGAGGAAAATAAGTTCAAGGTCAGCATGGGCTACATAGCAAGTTCCAGCTAACCTTGAGCTGCCTAGTAAGACAAGTCTCAAAAAAGTTCTAAATAAATGAACGAAGCTTCAGAGATCATTGGTGGCTGACTGAGGCTTGTGCACACATGAAACTTGCTCTGCATTTAAACAAATATCTGTGTTTTTCAAGAAGCTAAAAATGAAAGACTCCAAATGAATGCAAAATTAGCAGCGCTTTATATTCCTAAAACAACGTATTTGCTGGATTTTATAGAAGCTAATTCAGGACATCAAAATCATTTCATGGCTGACTTTTCCCTGGGCCTTCTTCATATGGAAGAGTGTATTCCCTCACTGATGTTTACCTACCGTTCAAAAATGGAGAGGTTTATGAATTTATTTCATTAAAGATCTGGAAACAAGAGATCATGGGGCTTTAGTTAGAAATCTCCCTATTGCTTTGCATCAGATGAGAAAGCACCCCTCCCCAAAGGAGCAGGAGTTCAAAGGCAGCAGAAGCAGAATCAGCATGAGCAGTGAGTAGACTGAGTGGCTGGACAGCTTAGGAGAGCACCAGGCACATCCTCTGAGCCAGGCCCAGACAAAGGCCTTGTACAGCAAAAAGCATGGCAGAGAGAAGCCAAGAGGTACTGGCTCCAACTGTCCCAGGGTTAAGGTAGTGTTGGAAGACACACTAACTTCTACGGTAAGACCTGTTCTTTTTGATCTCTCCATTGGTTTTCTCTCCTCTCCTTGCTGCACCCTTCTCTTCAGGGGGGAATGTTAACAGTCCTTTTACATCTCATGCTTATAAACAATGTCTGCTTTGAACTCTTTTTTTTTTTCTTTTTCTGTGATTTCAAGCACTTAAAAAAAAAAAAAGGAGAGAAATATTTAACCACGTTGAGTTTGACTTATTCAACCAATAGTAGTTTCTGAAGTGCTCTTCCTAGTGAGCCACCTGATCCTGAAGTAAGTGAGGAAAAGCAACCACTCATCTCACTCATTTGTGGCTAACAACAAAGGGTATCTTTTTTAGATAATGTCTCAGTGAGTGTGACCCAGAGAGCTAGCTGATAGATTTCAACATGTACATAGGCATGGAGACGCACATCTATAATCCCAGCGTTGATAGCCAAGAAATCAGGAATTCAAAGCCAGCCTCAGCTACATGTGGGTTCAAAGCCAGCCTGGGCAACAATGAGACTCCATCTCAAGAGGACAAGCAAAAAGAATCTCAGGCCATCAAGATGCCTCCGCAGGTAAAAGCACTTGTCATGCAAACCTGACCATGTAAACTGAACCCATGGAGCCTACCTATAGTGGAAGGAAAGAACTGACTCCCAAGAGTAATCCTCTGATCCCTACACACACACACACACACACACACACACACACACACACACACACACACACACCATAAGTAAAAATTAGAATGAATCCCCACCCTTTCTCCATCCTAGACTTGCTATGTTACCCTGGCCATGCCCTGGAATTTCTGCCCATCCTTCTCTAGTGTTTAAATATGGCTACTTTACCTACTTCAAAAGACAGTTATGAGCACAATGGAATCTTGACTGTGGAACACTTTGAAGCCCAAATATACAGTCCAAAGTTAAAGGAACCTCAAAAAGACTGAGTTGGCTTGTGGCTACAAGCTGTATTTAAGAGGCACTATGCAAACAATGTAGCTGTGCACACAAACATGGAGACTTATAGGGTATTGCTGAACCACTGCTGAATTTTGAATCAGAGAGACCTCCAGGGAGCTAGGCTGACAACATAGGGAAGCAGAACCCAATGAAAACCTAGAGAAACTGGAAATTTAATTGTAAATCTCTGAATCCTCATGTGGGCCTGAATTTTGGCTCACAGTATACACAAGGAAAAAAAAGGTATTTTCATGTAGCCTGGAGGCCCTGTGCCTCTACAGTACAGTCACTCTCCATAGTAATGCCAGAAACTTTCAAGACAGTTTCTTTTACCACAGTGTTTTTATTTTTCTCTCTCTCTCATTTAAAATAGTCTATAAAATCACTATCAATAAAACAGAGAAGTGACGTCCAAAAGCTGAGTAAAGACTGAACAAAGGTAATAAAGATAGAAATGGGCACACATGTGTTCACATCCATTCCCTGTGCACACGTTTCTGTCCCAGATGGAAATAGGCTGTGAGAACACATCTGCTAAGACAGTTGGCCCCATTTCTCAGGCTCGGATGACTTACAGTATGGGTGCTGGCTTCTGAGATGGCTGTAAAGGTGTAGCAGTTCCTCCCGAGGAGGCCAACAAACTGTTCTGGATGTTGCCAATCCTCAGTTTTGCTTTGTCAGGTTCTTTTCGGTCTTTAAGCCCATGGTGACTGTCAAGGTTAAGGCTGAGGAAAGCTGTGCTAAGTATTCTTCCTGGGAGTCAGTGAGGACTCCGTCCCTGTGAAACAACATGAAATCTCACTCTCTAAAAGCAACAGCATGTAAACTAGAATGAAAGAAGGAAATTATGTATGTATGCCTATTATTCTTTTGTGAATGTCCTTCATTTACCTAAAGTTATATTAGAAACAGATTGATAAATAAAAGATTCAAAATAGTTTTAATTATCCTAAAAGCAATTCTTTGTGTTTTATACCAATTGGTTGTCTTAGAACTAGTCTCCAGTCTTCTACAAATGTGGAAAAGTAGATGTCTACTGAGAATATGGGTGTCTTGAAAGCTGTAGAGACATAGACACCTCTCCAAAGGCAGGTCTTATTTAGATCCATGGTTAACCTTCTCTTGCAAGTATACCCTCCTCTACACTTTGCACTGAGTAGCTAGATGCAGTGCTGTGTTTTGGGGAGGGGTCTATATCCTCCCAAAGGAGGGTTTGTATGAAAATCCCATTACATCCCTGGTGAATCTGTTCATCTCACTCGGCATCTGGGTGTACAGTAAGTGAGTCCTCTGGAACAGCCAGTCAGTTACCATCCATGCTAGGTCATTGCCTAAAGAAGAGAAACATGAGAAGTCATGGCTACTCCTTCTAAAAACAGAAACTCGAAATTATAAGATCAGGGATGCCCTGACCAGATAGAAACTGAGATATGAACTTATTTTGACATCAATAAAGGAAAGGTGGAAACTACAAAGTTTAAGTGTAGAAAAACATGGGCTAAAATAGAGTTCGAGAACAATCTTTATATCACAAAGGTTATGAGGAAGAAGCACAAACTGGTTGCCCTATAACCTAGCATATTCAAATCAGATACAAACTAAATTCAGTAAGAATCATGTTTAAGACAAATAAAAGGGAAAAATACTTCATGCCACACCTACCAAAAATTATTATGGATAAATATTCACATATCCATATATTCATGATGTTTTCCAGATTATTTCAATATAACATATAATATAATTTCAAAATAACATATTAATATAATAATGATGATGATGATAATGACAAAGGCAGTCAAGTCTATTAATGCTTATGAAACATTTCCCACATACCCAAGGCTAAGCTAACAGGGTGGGCACAGCCCTGGTCTTACAAAACCTGCATTTGTAGGGAGGAGAAAGAACAGAAGCACACAAACTAAAATAAAGCAATAAAGCACTAAGTGATTTGTACCCAAGGCTCTTAAACACAGAGGGTTGTGGCAGGGGCCGTCTCAGGGAAGGCCACGTGGTTGACAGCTGAAGGGAAGTGAGGCTGCCAGAGATGACAGCAAGCCTCCTTAGAGACCACAGAGGGGGGCCAGCATAAAGAACTGAGGGAGGAGGAGCTTAGAGGCTGGGATCCCAAAGGTCAGAGCTCAAATAGAGAGAACAAAAGAAGGAGGAGCCAGCAGCTCCAGAAAACTGTTCTAAAGGTAAAGGGCAAACTCTGAGCACAACAGACTCCAGACAACCAGAAAGTTTGACATGTGTCAATCACTGTTCTCCAGGGAAGCAGAGTCAGAAGGTTAGAGAGAGAAAGAACCGGGAGGGGGAGAGATTAAAGCGACAGAGAAAGACAGAGAACATGGGTCTGGTTTTCTATTTCACAGTAGTGTAAGTCCAAAGAAGAAACTGAGCTCATGTATGGGCACGGGGCAAGAAAGGCACAGCTAATGCAGTCAGTTAACAGTCAATGTTACCAATGGTACATAAGCAAAGGTCACTTGAGAATGGCCCATATTATTACAGGCCTGAAGGGCAAGGTCTGAGATGCTTCCTCCCCACCGATTAACACACAGAACCCTGCAGGGAGGCAAAATGAAAGGCTGTGTCCTCCGCTTCTGTCTGCCATTGCAGAAAACTTCATAGTCTGCGCTGGCCTGAGCAGAATGTAGCAAATAACTCTACCTTTGATCATGGATGAAGAAATATACATCAGATGTAAAATTTTATATCTGAACTAGTACCTCATAGAACCAAAAGAACACTCCTGTGAATAAAGTGATATTTCTGAAGCTGGGCCACTGGGCAGATGTCTCTTTGTAATTCATCCCGTTGTAAATAAAATGTTCTTGGCTAAATTACAGATCTGGCTAGAAGCACGCCCTGGGCTTTGTTTAAAAAAAAAAAATACAAGATGCTTCTGCCATATATTTCTGGCTGATCAAGTTATCACTCCTCTAAATTAAATTTACAGAGCTCGTTCACTTTTATTCCAAGCAGTAACCATGGTGTTCTCTAAATCATTGCCAGTGGAGCAGATATATTGATCACTGCCAGGCCTGTCATTAGGAATCTCAGTTTAAGCACTGCCGGAGCAAGCTCTGAAGTTTAATTAGTATCCCCGTCTGGTGTTGTAAAATACAAGCCTGGGACATATGAGAAAGAAAAATGAGCTAATGTGAAAGTTAAAGCCACAAAGCCTGCAGTGAGTATAAGCAGATAGCTGAACTGGTCCCAATACAGAATGGCACGCTGTTGCACCTGGACACCCAGTGTCACTGACTTGAGGAAAAAGATTTCTCAAGACAACCGTTTTCTAGAGTGATAGAAAAGGAACCAACAATAGGCATTAGGTTCTATGGCAAGGTTACATGGGAGCATGGATTCCTAGATTTCTATATTTCCACTTTAGTAATGTAATCAAGAGAACCCCCTCTAAGCCGGGCGGTGGTGGTGCACGCCTTTAATCCCAGCACTTGGGAGGCAGAGGCAGGTGGATTTCTGAGTTCGAGGCCAGCCTGGTGTACAGAGTGAGTTCCAGGACAGCCAGAGCTATACAGAGAAACCCTGTCTCGAAAATACCAAAAAAAAAAAAAAAAGATAACCCCCTCTAGGCATGTGCACAGGCCAACCTGGTCTGTACAATCCTTCGTGGAAGCTCCTTTCCCATGTGATCTAATCTGTGTTCAATTAACAAAACTAACCATCATGTATGCACATTCTCCCTGTTTATTGGATCCAGAGCTTCAAGGTGCGGGGAAAGTCCCCACCGTCTCTGATCTGATCCTGGATCTCTGTCACATTCACTTGATCTATTCTCACCACAGATGCATGTCTGTGGTGTTCCCACATTCTAGAAGAGCCCAGAAGTAGCCCTTAACTACCAGACAATATGCAAATTGCCTTGAGCCTGCAGCAGCCTTTTTCTCGAAGACTTCCTCTCCCTGAGCTCTCCTCTCCTGTGGAAAATGTTCTCTCCCCATCCTTGTCCCTGGGGAATTTCACCATGGCCAAACTTCCTCCTCCCACAGCCCTCGTTTCTCCTCCACTGGAGCCCCAGCTTAGGAAGATTGCTGCTGAGTAGGCATAGCTAGAGAATTTGTGGGAACTATTTCAAAAGAAAGAGCTGGGTTCATCAAGGAAAGAGAAATTAATTGATCTCTCTTTCCCAGGTCCTTCCACCACAACCCACATAGACAAAAAACTCCAAATCGTTAACAACCTCTACAACAGCCACACTGAGTACCTAAATTAAAGTTGAAAAGAGCTCCTAGCCTGGTTCACTGTTGAAAAGAAGCCAGGGATGGGCGTGTGGATTGGTGGTGTCAATTAGCTTTACCGGGAGATGCCACACTGCCTCGCCACTGCCTCTCCTCGTGGTGATATCCTCTACACCCACACAGACTTTCATGTGATACAGAGTCAGGGAAGAACACAGACACCACTCCCAAATCTCAGCACAACTTGTCTCAGACCCGGTAAAAGGCAGCTTGGGCTCCAAGACTTAGGGACAGAAGAGCAGTCAGTGCACTGAACAGAGGGCAACTGAGATCCACTCATGATATTCCACAAAAGGATGATTGCACAAGCATTAAGGCCCGGAGCGTGCTTCTCTGTCCAGGAACCTCACTCACAAATACGTAAGCAAACACAAAGGTCATTTCAAGAAGGCAAGCCTGGCAACCCCCATGCAGGACAACAAGAGTGGGTGGGGTTCCTCTGGTGCAGGAAAATACCCAGATAACCGGGCAGGCAGCCACAACTCCCTTACTTCACAGTTTCCTGGCCCCTCTAGTATGGCACTACTCCCTCTGCTTTGCTCCAGCACCTTCAGCTATGGGGTTTCCCAAACTTCTTGAACACTAGCTACAGGCCTCCTTCCAGCTAACTCTTCCTTCATGGGAATCATATCCCTCTCCTTCTAGAGCCCCAGATGAGTGCTTTAGGAACAGTTGGGGGCTGGAGCGATGACTCCTTAGTTAAAGGCACTTACTGCTTCTGCAGAGGACCTGGTTTCTGGCTTCCCACAACTGCCTGTAATTCCAGGTCCAGTAGAGCTGATAACCTCTTCTAGCCTCTGAGTATCAGACATTCATGTGTGAACATACATACATGAAGCCAAGACACTTATACACATAAAATAAAAATAAACAAAGAAAAACTTAAGCACAGTTTCTTCCCTGTACTTTCTCCCTCAATGGTCCTTCTGCCACAGTAGCTCTGACCCAACCCTGAGTTAAAAGGCTCTCAGTTCAATGACACCTCCAGAATTATGCTAGCTCAAGGCTCCACCTATCAAAAATAGTCTAGGAATCCCTGAAGAAGATCCCAGAATGCTAATCTCTCTGAACAAAGGAATAAAAGTATCCCTACATGGTTAAAATTAAAGTAAGAAATATCAAGAAAGGGTTTCCAGATAATCACTAAGTACATGTTTTCACCCATGCTAGACCCTGTTAAATGCTTTTCCAGTGTTCAATGGAATTTGAGAAGGCTACTAGCTTGGACTGAATAGATTGCACTAGGTGTAACAACAAAATTAATACTGAATTCATGAGTATCTATTTTTAAAGAGATAGATACCACTCTAAACTCCAGGGGCTTCTGTTTCATCTCTCATAGAAAAAGTGTCCATGGGTAATCTGATACTGACCCAAGTATAACTCATAATATGGTCTAGGCTGGCCCTGAACTTGAGGAACTATTCCTACCACAGCCTTTCAAATTCTGCAACTACAGGTCTAAGCCATGGATTCTTCTTTTTCTGTTACCACCATAGGTCAGGATTTCTCAATTTCTAAATCTTAACCTGGTAAATCTTTATTGACAGATGGTGGCTGGGGCTGGGGGTAGCTATGAATAGTTAGTTGGCTGTTCATCTGTAGCCCTGGCCTCTGACCAATAGCATGCCCTGCACCAGCCATCATGATCAAAAAACAAAACAAAACTAAACTAAACTAAGTCATCGTTAAGTATCTTTCATGGATACAACCATCTGAGTGGAAGCTCCTGGTTTAAACTACCCTCTACAAGTTTACTTGACATCTATCTTCCACTGGTTTATTCCTCTTCTTTGTTCTGCTTACCCCAGCTTTGTATTAGTCTCTCCTTCAGTGGGTGCTTAATAAGCCTTGTGTCCCCCAGAATGTACATTTGTTGACAATAGAAAGAATACCCTGAGAGAATGAATGGCTCTGAGCACCATGTGACTTCTCAGATATGACTTTGATCCTCTGTATAAGGAAGAATTCTTTCTGTTCAATGCTTTGAAATATAGGAAGATGGTAGAGCAGGCTAACCCTGGGTAAGAGTACTGCTAAGGAAATAGCAGAGAAGAGCTCTCTTACAATATGAATTATGCTTGGGCTGTAGAGTCTCAGAGAGGGAGATAGATGGGGGTGAGGGGAGCAGATAGAAAGGATATTAGCTACTTCTTTGTGTCTGTATTAAAGCAATTAGGATCAGAAGCAGTTTAAGGAAGAAAGAGTTTATTTTGGCTTACAGCTCCAGAAAAGGTGTTGTCCATAGTGATGGGCGTTAGGGAGAGGCATGGCAGCAGAGGCCTGATCAAGAAGCTGAGAGACCACATTTCCATACACACCAATCCTGTCTCCTATGAAGACATTAGACTATTCCCCAGACAAAGCTATCTGTCCCATGAGAGTGAGTAGATAAACTTTAACTTCCAAGAAGTATAGCATCCTCTTGTGTACTGCTGTGCTACTCATCTTTCTGGTAGAACAACAATGGAGGACACAGTATATAGGATGCACACACTCATGTGCAAGTACACACACACACATGAGTATCTCACACTTCTATGTGAACTGCAATAAAGCCCTCTCAAAGAAGCAAGCTGCTGATGGAGGTAGAAGGACCAGCTAGGCAAGGTGGACATGACGTGGCTTCCGATAAGGAAGGCCCAGGACAGCCCAATAAGGAGGGCCATGTTTAACTCCACAAGAGATGGCTAAACCTGGTGGTTGAACTTGGCTTTTCCAGAAAGGGAAGAAAATTAAACATTTTTCTGAACACAGAATAGAGAAACTTCATGTGCAAAAGCTTCCTTCCCAGACCTAATTAAATGCTATATTAATATGTGTAACATATTAATATGTACAACAATATAAAAATATTACATTGCCTTATGATTTTAATCTATAAATGCCAAGAGGTCTCACTGACTTGGGTCCTAGTTGAGGGCTCAGCAGCATGGTACCAGAAAATATGATTTCTTTTTTTTTTTCTTTTTAATGGAGCTGTCTGTTCCAATGTCCCCTGGCATTCATGCAATCCAGACACTTGTAAATATTCAGCTTTCCCCTTGCCCTGGGACTTTCTACAACCTGTATAAACATGGAGCCATCTGGAGAACAGAGGTCCCTTCTCTCCTTCCCATGGGTCCCAACACATCCAAAGGAACCATCATCTGACATCAGCTGGCTTTGTAAACACACAATGTTTCTGATTCTCACATGGCCTGAAGGGATTCAGGATGCCAGATGTATCCACATGATCTATGACAGATATAGCTTCAGAAAATATTGGTGTTAATATTTAATATGATTTGAATAACTGCCTGTTTGTCTCACTTAGCATGGCAGGCACTAGTGGGCCACTGCATGTCTCCCTGGGTGTTTGGCAGAATGAAGTTTATAGAAAACGCTCAATCAGCAAGATGCTCAATAATGTAGACATATCTGCTTCAAGAAATTACATTCAGCTTGTTACATGTGGCATAGAGAGATCCCCAAAACACTGGATACATGGAATTCATTTTATGTGTGACAATTATAAGTATGACAGAAATATACCTATGAGGTTTAAAGCTTGTGTTAATAACAGAAAACAAGAAATGATAACGCATTTAAGAAGATCATAAATGAGAATTATTAATCTATGACACTCACTTCCTAGTCCAGACCTCAAGGACAGAAGAAGCAAAGAGCCCTTCATCTTCCAGGGCCACCACCTGCCTCCCACTGTCCTTCCCCACCAGTCCAGCTGTGTGGAACTCAGGGCCTATAATTGATTTGCTGTAACTCTTGGGTCCTGAAATTTGTAGGTTTCTCAAGGAATCCTTCCAGGGGTCCACACAAACTTTATGCTCATCAAATGGTTCTTTAGAAAGGCAGGAGTTAATTACAATTGCCCTGGCAAGATATTCTAGAAAAGTGTTTAGCCCACAGATGGGGGAGGAAAGATCATCTGGAGAAGGTTAAGGCGACTGGACAGAAGGGAAAGTGAGCCAAATCTTCATCCTTGGGTGAACACCTCTCTGAAGTACTGCAGAGGGGGAAGTGTAATAATGGAGTTAATGGCAGAGCCTGTGGGATTCGTCCTCGAACCCCTGGAAAGGGGGAAACACTCAACAGGTGTGACTGAGCTTTGTGACTGTTTTCCCCACTCTTGGGTCACCCCCTGAATGACCAGGATGTGGCAAGCATTTGGGGTCCAGCATTCAGGGTCATCCAGGTACACAGATGGAATCCGAGGGACAGTTCTACCCTAGGTGCTGACTCTGGGTTCTGACCCAGGTGCTGACCTTGGCTCTCTTGTCTTAGCTGGGTCCTGGGTCCTGGGTGTAGCAAATCTCATTCTCCAACCCCTCCTTTTATGGCTTGAATATGACATGTTTCCCTCACAAGCTCACGTATTGGAGCAATTGGCTCCAGCTCATGGTGCTATCTGGGAATGCTATGAAACCTTCGGAATACAGTGCCTAGCTGGTAGATGTGGGACACTGTGGGCAGGACTTTGAAGGTTGTGTCCATCTCTGGTTCTGCTCCACTGTGGTATGAGGGCCACCACTGCTTTCTGCTCAGAATGTTTCCTACCACCATGCCTTTCCTACCAGGACGGACTGTAGTTACCTGAACCACAAGTCAAAACAAATCCTTTGTTCTACAAGTTGCTTCTCTCAGGTATTTTGTCATTTAAAACAAAACAAACAAAAATCAAAACAACAACAACAACAACAAAAACTAGAGATCACATTCTGCTTTCATTCTGATCATGTCATTTCAGGATTGAAAGATGGTCAACAATGCAAAAAAAAAAAAAAAAAATCAGATGCTAGTGACAGACCAGAAAGTCCTGTCATTAGGCTTCATCTGGCAAGGAAGTATGTTGGAAGTTAGGTCGGGAAGAGACTGTGCCACAGGAGCTTTGCGCAGGCAGCCCCCACCAGCTCTGTGCATGCCCTACACTGGATGCACCTTGCCAGCACCAGCTCTTTCACTCATGACTGCATTGGCCATAATGATTCTCCCCTGTGGCACATGGGATCATTCTTCTGAAACTCAATCCTCTTGCTGGCAGCAGCAATCACTTCTCCATAATGGACTGTATTTCCGCCTGCATCTGCCTGAGCAACAGAGCCAACGGAATGGCCAGAGACATACAAGGACATCCATTACGAGGTTCACATACCCATGAAAGCTGAGAAGTTTCACAGCCTACTGTTTGCAGGCTGGAGGCCCAGTAAGTCCACACTCAGAAGCCAGAGAGCTATGATATAAGACCCGTTTCAAGCCTGACACCTGAGAGACAGCAGTGCTGGTGTCTGAGGTACACAACAACATCAGCACAGCAGCTGGCTCCACTGTTTTGTTCTCTCCTGGGCCCTCTGTGATTAGAACAATGCCTACTTAGGTCTTCATCATGCAATTACTGAACCAAACGCCTTAGAAATCTTTTAGAAACAAACTCAGAGACATACCCAGAAATGTCTTTTAGCCAGCCATGCGGGCATCCCTTATTCTGATCAAGCTGGCACTCAAAATTAGCCATCATAGACTCAGTCAGAAATGGAAGGCAAGATAGTCTCCATTGAGACACATGTCCATCTGTTTAACTATTTTGTTTTAATATATCAGTATAATGATGTTCCTCAAAGAACTCTAAAACTTCCAAGTTGTGCTGTCATTGAAGCAAGATTGAAAATTACTGAGAAGGGGCCAGACATGGTGGGTTGTGCATGCCTTTAACCTCAGCACTCAGGATACAGAAACAGGAAGATCACTGCTGAGTCTGAGGCCAGCCTGGTCTATACAGTAAGTTCCAGGCTAGCTAGATATACAGTAAAAGTCTGTCCTGTCCCAAAACACACACACACACACACACATACACAGAAAGAGAGAGAGAGAGAGAGAGAGAGAGAGAGAGAGAGAGAGAGAGAGAGAGAGAGAGAAACACACAGAAACACACAGATACATGTACACTCATAGACATACAGGCACACATACAGACATAAAAACACACACAGACACACATACAGTCAGACACAAACACATGCACACTTCTAATCATAATTCTTAATATAGAAGCCATTCATTGATGATGAATTTACACCTCCATGACACACATTTCCATTGATGTTTACTTATATTGGACTTTTCCATTTTACTGAGTCTAAGGGCATGCAGACTAAACAGAAGGCCCGTTTCTGAATGTAATGATGTGTCCAGATGAACAGAAGTAAAATGATAGTGCCATCTTCAGGAAACAGAAAGTCTTTCTTGATGAAGCACTACATGCATAGGACCAGGTCATCCAAAAATGTGGCTGGGTCTGACGACCAAGTTTTCCTTCAAGTGATGAAAAGAGGAGGTGAGGCAGAGGACAAGCAGGAGGAAACTCTCTGCAGTGAACTGTAATTAAATCCTCAGCTAACCACAGACATGCTGAGGACTCAGTGTTATTGAAGCCAGAGAGGATGTGATATCATTGTTTTACTCCAAATGACTATCAGAAGGGAAAATAATAAAGGAAGAATCAAAGCTATGTGCATTGCTGTGTACAGGAACAGCCCCTTTCCCGGACCCTTCTATGGCTGGTTAAAGCTAGCTAAGTTAGTTACATAGATCCAGACAATGGTTATTGGACTATTGGAACTTGGTACTGGTGAGCTTTGGTATTCACCGGAGAGAAACGCATTTGGATAGGAGCCTTGGGAGACCACAGCTACACAATGGCATGGTCTGGATCTGGTGGTAGTGTGACTCCCGTGAGCTGGTAAGATGATGAAAACCTATCCTGATTGTTTACCTCCAACAGGAGGAGGCTGGGATTAGAGAAAATCATCACTCAGGAGCCAATGCAGGAGAATTGCTGTGGGTTCATGGTCTGCTCTACAAAGTGAGACCCTGTCTCACAAAACCAAAACCAAACCAAACCTACCAAAGAAGAACAACATTTAAAAATAATAATAGTAAATGTTTTTTTAGAAGTAGTAATAGATTCACATATTATTTATTCTCTATTATAACAAGAACAGCCTGCAGTTCATATGTATTCAACACATATATATGCACAAACAGATATTTGGAATGAATGTATAACCAAATAAAGACATATTTGGTTGTCACATCATTACAGTTGTCTCAGAGATATCACAATACAGAAAAATACTTTATGTTTAAGTTCAATTTTCTTCTTTTATTGATTTAAGTTTTATTGCATTATGATGAGAAAAGATACATAATTTCAATTTATCTGAACTTGTTAACATTTAAAAACATATTTTAAGTAAGTAGAATTACATTACATTCTTGTTTTCCTTTTGTACCCTAACTCCTCCCAGAGACCCCCTTCAATACCTGAAATACCTTTCATTTTTTTATTTTGTCATATTCTTTAAAATTTATAAAAATAGTAAATGTTTTAAAACCTCACTAAAGACTAAAAATTCTGAATTTAAACTTGGTGTTTTAGGCCATTATCAAGGTCCACCTGCCAAAGTAGCAGACTAGAATGCATTTTATCCAAGTTTATTTTCTTCATTTATAACTTTTAAATATTTTCACACATTTGTGATTCCCTCCTGTCCCCAGAAAATCAGCCGGGGCGGGAGGCTGATTCTTCTACATTCAAAGGACATAATCAGAATCATGAAGGTTTCTGCACAAAGATGATACGTAAAGTGTATTTTCTAAAACTCCCCCAAACCTCATCATTGTACACCCTCAGACTTAGAAAAAGTTTTTACTAAGTTCTAGTCTACCTGAAACCGAGCTCTCTCAAGAACTTCAGCTTAAGTGATGAAAGGCAGGAAGGAACAAGTTACAGGAAGTGGTGGGAGCTGCAGACAAGAGATCCATTTTACACATGCTGTCTGAGATGCGATGCTTGTAGGCAAGTACATAATACAGGACAGTGTTTGGAGGATCTGGTAGGTAAGGGCAGATGGATGAAGTCTGGTAATCTTGACAATGGAGATGTCCTCAGCACAGTGTTGATAGAAGCCAGACTCTAGCAGTCAAGAGTGAATTGAAGGTGCACAGGAAAGGGGTAGGCATAACACGATTGGTGCCCTCTGAAAACACTTTTCTGCTATATGTTATCTCCTACGAATTCATATGGTACCTCTAGCACCTGACTTCTTAGGTGTGATCTTGCTTCTTGCTGCCCCTTGACTCTCACTCACATCTGCTCTGCATTTGGCCGTGACATTATGTTAGACTCAGTTCAATTACAGGAATCCAAAGGAGTTGAGAGTAAGGTAGATTATTCCAAAGAAAACTTGTTTTGATTTCTTTAGGGATCCCCTGAGTCTCCCCACTTGGTGTTCTCTATATCTTGATACTCATACACAGTAAGAATCCATATTGTGATAGTGCTTATAAACCTGGGATCAGCTCTCCCCCAAATCCAGATCTAAAATCCAGGCAAGCAAGTTATTGGCCATCTTTCTTGCTGGATTGTAGCTCTCTTTATATCTCACCCAGTGACAGTGTAGCAAGGATTTCCTTCCCCTTCTCACCTAACTCAGAATCAGGACAAGGCCCTAGTCACTTACAGATCCACTAAAAGCCAAACTTTCTAGTTCTTAAAACTGAGTATTGACTTGGTGGACCCTCATGGTGAGCTCAGCCCTGATGCTCTGAATCCTTGCATCCTCAATTTTAGCCCATGGCTATTTCCCAAAGCTTGACTGTTATCTACATTTTAAGGTATTCTTCAGACAGAAGCCTTTCCAGAGTATCTATGCTATCATACTGCCAGAAGCAAAATCTGAATGGTAGGATTCTTTTCTCAAAGGGAAATTTTCCAGACTAAAGCTGAAACACATAAAGCAGTTAGAGGCTGTCATTTCTGTTCTGCAATAACAAAAAAAATCTGAGCCAATCCACATTCAATGACCTTTCTAGGCACATGTCAGTATTAAAGTCTTGCTGGGAAAACCACCACCTCAAACTAAAGTAGGGCTGTTTTATTACTGCTAGCAAAACCTTCTAGAAGTCCCCCCACCCCCTTGTTTTTACATTCGGTTCTGTAGTCCACAGTGTGTCCCATTTACATAGAACCCTGTTATCAGGATCAAGTTCTATAAGGACTGCACATTTCTAGCTCTAAGTTCTTGCAATGACCCAACTTCCCCCAAATCTTACCGTCTCCAAACAGCTCCACACACTATTGTAGCCAGTCCCACGTGTCTAAAATTATTACTGCACAGTAGCAAATCCAATCACACCCAAACGAATTCTGACCCTCCTCTCAGCCTGATGAGTACCACAGCAGGTGGTACCACATCAGGCCCAACACTTAGTGCTTCTGTTCATCCCAACTGATGGAGGGACAATAGGGGACTAAAGGTGGTAGGGTAGCCCCTTTTGAAGTCTCTGCCTCTTGGAGCCCTTGCTTTCAAATGTTGAATACATCTAGTTTGTTCCATTAAGGCACCTTCTGGCTGCCTTTCTTTTACTGTGACCTGGTATTGCAGGCTTATTGATCAGCTGGAGCATTCTTTGTAAGCTTCAGGGAAGGGCCAGTGAGGCCATAACCCTTTGCCAGCTGCAACCTGAGTGCTTTCCTCCCTCCACCCCAGACAGAGGCACTACCTTGCAAGTGGCTACTCCATGCTCCCCCACGTGTTGGTGATAGAGTCTTCAATTGATCCTTTAGGATGATGTTTATGCGCAGTGTCGTATGGGATGCTGGGCCACATCAGTCAGTTTTTCTGAGTGAACCTGTATACCAATACCATAGGTCAGAGCAAAGAAGTGTAATCATGAGGTTTTTGTTTCGGTGTGTTTTTAAGATGCTCTTAACTATGGGGTAACAGTCAAAAGATCTTTGCTTTTTTTCCCCTTAAATTAGAAGCTTAATAGTGACTCCCCTCCCCCTTTCATGGGGAAATATAGATAATTTAGTTTCAATGTTGAAATATTTGACATCATTAAATATCACTGAAAGCAGAGAGACAAAAAGCCAAGAACTGGCACTTACATGGGTTTATCATACATGTCCAGGCAGTAGAGAAAATATACTTAATATACTCATGTGAATGCAGGAAAATGATGTGACTATATGCAAACGACCGAGGAACAGAAAGAAGACAAGAACAAAACCAGGAAGGCAAATAATGAAGCAAGAATGCAAATCTCTAGAATTCCTATCTGAGAATTGAAGATGCTACTTTTATAACATGAGAATTTCAGTGGCTGGAGAGCATGTTTAAGAGCATGTGTTCTCACAGACGATCTAGGATCAGTTCCTAGTGCCCACATGAAAGCAACCATTCATAACCCCAGTTCTAGGGAGTTGACACCCTTTTCTGGCCTCTCAGGTACTATATACAAGTCATGCACAGATGTACATACAAGAAAATAAAACTCATACATGTGAAGTAAAATGAATCAGCCCCAAAAGAGTGAGAACTGACACAAACGTGTGGCAAAGTGGTGAGACCCCCATTTTACTACCTTATCTACATGACCTAAGGCACTTAAAACTAGGAGTGTATAATGAGCCTGTCCGTGGTTGGAAGTGCTAGTCTTACAGTTATTTAAATGCTTTAAGTGAAGCTTGGACAGTCACATCATTAGAGGCAAATAACATCTAGAAATTTGTTCTTATATTGTTACAAATTCTTCAACAACCTACATCTGAGGGCAGAGAGGAGTTCTGTTCAAGGCTTCATTTTTAATAGGAAAGATTTCCTTTACTTTTACCATGCTGATGGATTTCAGATTCTAAATAAAAAGAATCTATGTGAAATTCTCTACCAACATAGAATGGGAAGGACAAAACAATTTCATTATTGAGCCACTAGATGGCAGATTCCTACAGTCTGAGGAACAAATACGGATCCAAAAAATAAAAAATAAAAATACTACCCCCCCCAAGAATGTTTTTTTTGAAATGTGTTCAGAATCAAATACTTGTTCCATATATAATCAAGAAAGTGTCTGCTAAATGAATCCAAAGGGAAAATGTGATAAGGGAAAACAAAACAAAACAAAACAAAACAAACTCTTATTTCCTACCCACATCTCCTAGAGCTTAATAAAAAGTGGGACCCAAGAGGATTCATAGAAAAAAAATGTTCTCTACGTGTTTTTCACTGAGTCTTACCCAGGAGAAAATGTGCTTTTATAACATCCCCAACTTGTACTGACTCCTCTTTTATGCTCTAGACACCCCAGAGTTTATCCTTGACTGAAAACTCTGCCACTAGATGGCTTCTAGTCAGTCTTGATCAGCCACAGATCAAAGCCTGCATGGAAACCTGAGTCAGGATCCTGCCTCTGCCTTTGTCCAACTGCATACACCTCTAACCTGTCTAAGACCTGAGGTCTGCAAGCCTTGGTACTGTGTGTGTCTGTGCCTGTGCCTGTGCCTGTGCCTGTGTGCCTGTGCCTGTGTCTATGCCTGTGCCTGTGCCTGTGTCTGTGTCTGTGCCTGTGCCTGTGTCTGTGCCTGTGCCTGTGTCT
>NW_022196903.1:42101527-42101871 GCF_008632895.1 Mastomys coucha
GTGCCTGTGTCTGTGTCTGTGCCTGTGCCTGTGTCTGTGCCTGTGTCTGTGTCTGTGTGTCTGTTTCTGTGCCTGTGTCTGTATGCCTGTGCCTGTGCCTGTACCTGTGTCTATGTCTGTGTCTATGTCTGTGTCTGTGTGTCTGTGCCTGTGCCTGTGTCTGTGTCTGTGTGTCTGTGCCTGTGCCTGTGCCTGTTTCTGTGTCTGTGCCTGTGTCTGTGCCTGTGCCTGTGTCTGTGTGCCTGTGTCTGTGTGCCTGTGTCTGTGTCTGTGTGTCTGTGCCTGTGTCTGTGCCTGTGCCTGTGCCTATGCCTGTGTCTGTGCCTGTGCCTGTGTCTGTGTGC
>NW_022196903.1:42103019-42125732 GCF_008632895.1 Mastomys coucha
GTGCCTGTGCCTGTGTCTGTGTCTGTGCCTGTGCCTGTGTCTGTGCCTGTGTCTGTGTGCCTGTGTCTGTGTCTGTGTGCCTGTGCCTGTGTCTGTGTGTCTGTGTCTGTGTCTGTGTGTCTGTGTCTGTGCCTGTGCCTATGCCTGTGCCTGTGTCTGTGCGTCTCTGTCAGCAGATGCCTACTTAACAGCCTGTGTGCTGGCTGGGAAATAAGGGATAACGTACCTGCCTACAGCTCCTCACAAGCTCTTCAAACTCCCAGCTTTCCTTGGCCCTCTTCCTTTCCCATGTGAGCTCGGGCCTCACATCCTTACAAGCATCTTTCTCTGAAACTGAAATTACATTTAGCATTGTATCTGACTTCGATTTAGTTTGGTTTGGTTTGACTTTGGTTAAAAAATCTTTATCAAAACAAAGGAATTTGCTCTGAAGCCAGGAAGGCTGAGTCTGACTTTTGTTTCTGTGTTTAATCATAGGTTAATGTGGAACATTTTTAAACCTTTGGAAACAACTAGCTGCTCACGTGCAGCTGTGAGATTTAACAGACTCCATCCGCCCTTCACTGTTCACACGCAGCAGCATCTTTAGCCGCTATAGCGCATATCACAACCAGGAAACTGGCATCCGAGTCATGCAGAGTTCACCACTTTTACTAGCACTCATTTGCTTGTGTGTATTTAATTTCTGCAATTTTATCACGTGTGTAGATCTATGCGGCCATTGCCTCAGCCAGGATACAGAGCATTCCAATGAATCCTTGAGCGCCACTGTGACCTTCCTCTTTGCCCTTAACCTCTAAGAGTCAATGAGGATCATTAGTGTCTAAACTCTATAATTTTACCTTTTCAAGGTTTTATCAATGGAAGCAACCGGGTATGTATCATCTGGGACTCAGTGGGTTTTATTCAGAATGATCCTTCTGAGATCCATCTGAATTGTTGTATGAATCACTAGCTTACTCATTTTTATTGCTAAGTAGTATTCCAGACAATGCATGTATCATAGTGTGTTTAACTATATACACACAACTATATTTATATATACATATATATATATATATATATATATATATATATATATATTAAGAGATTTATGTGTTGTATACAGTTTGGGACAAGTATAGTTAGATCTGCTTTAAATTTTCACATAAAGTTGTGTGTATGTGCAAAGATCAGTTTTATTTTATCTTGGGGGAAAAAAAGAGCAAGAGTGTATTACTTGCGGCCATACGGTAAATACATGTTTACTTTTAGAGGGAGTTGTTTGTGTTTTCCAGAGTAGCTGTGACATCTACATGGCTCTGAGGAATGTTTGAAAGTGTCTCTTTCTCCATGTCCTCACCACCACGTTTGTCTGTTCGGTTGGCTGTTGGTTGATTGGGGTGTCTGTTTTGGCCATTATGATGGGTGTATAGTAAACTCTCTTTCTAGTTGATATAATGCTTTGGCTGGTGATATCAAACACCTTCTGCAGGCATTTATTTGTCATCTGTATCAATTTCAGTGAAATATCTGTATATGCCCTTTGCCCATTTTCCTTTATTTTTAATACCTAATATAAGGTAAATGCTATGTAAAAGCAGTATCAACAAAGAAAAATGTCTGTGCATGTTCAGTTCAGACCAAATTCACTCCTGCTACCGCTCAGTTTCCTTACCCCTGCTTTCTACCCCTAGTAACTTCCCTTCCCCTTTCATCTCATGTGTTCTGTTGCCCTCCCAAGTGCTGCCCCCCCAGCCTCCTCTTGATGCCCCAGACTCATGCTTTCACCCATTTTCTGATTTGTTCCTTTTTTCATAGTTGAGCGTTGAGAATGCACCCACAATGTCTAAAATGTTCATCCCTTGGTCTTTAACAACAACAAATGCCACTTCTGTCTTGCAGCACTATCACGGACTTAAGACCAGGCTTGTGTGCTGCTGTCTTTGCATTTCCCATTCACCTTGACTCCCTATGCACATTATGAGTGAGGCTCTTTTCTCAGAAGAGCCACTATGGTTTTCTCGAATTCGGTTTCCAACAATTGCAAGCTATGAGTACCAATTGCCCTCCTTCCTGTGGGACCAGGAAAGGCAGGCAGCCTGAACCCCGGAGACCCAGCAGATTAATCTGCAAGGGACGGAAGCCCATTTGCCATGCTCCCAGACATAGGCTTCTGACATGAGGCCCCAGCTCCATAATTCTATGGCCATCAGTCATGTAGGCGATGCCCCAAGCTCCTGGTATTCTGTCTGGACTCCACCCCCCACAGTTAACTGACAACAGCCAGGTATGCTCCTCCCCACAGTTACCTGGCAACAGCAAGGTAGCCAGCCCACTATAAAAGGAGCTGCTTGCCCCCTCCTCGCTCTCTTGCTCTCTTACTCTCTTGCTTCTCTTACCCGCTTGCTCCTTCTCTTCCCATTCTCTTCTCCCCTCTCTCCAAGTAGCCATGGCTGGCCTCTACTTCTCTACACTTCTCCCCCTCTCTGCCTTTCTACAATAAATGCCTTAAAACCATGGACTGTCTCTGCTCATCAGAACCCACTGTGCTGGATCAATGGAGCAGGTCTTCCACAAATGATCAGTGCATCTAACCTGGAGTGTTCGAGAGTGAGAACCTGACATCCCTGGCCTTTGTGTGGCCCAGGGACCCTAGAATCGGCTCTTCCATGGTGCCCAGTGGCGTCTGTGGTGCCCAAGAGTCGAAGCCAGATACCAGCAATTCCTCGGGGACCCCAGATTTTCCCTTTTCCTTGCCCCTGGAGCAGGATCCCATGGCTTCTCACAATCCAATGCCCTCCCGGCGGCTGGTTCTCTAAGGTACGAGCATCATACTTCCCGAGTCCCACCTTGACCAACAGCTCTAGCCCTTAGTGGATGCAGGACCCCATTTTTTACTCCACATCTTCCCAGAATTCAGCCCATCAGCCCTTTAAAGATAGGATATGAATATGTTCCTAGGTGCTGCAGAGAACTCTCAGTGGGTAAAGCAGTTGTCTAGCAAGCATGAGGACTTAAGTTTGAATCACCATGTGATGGGGCAATGCAGTACAGTGGTTCCCCCATCTTATATTCTTTCTGAGGCCATTTCAGGCTTAAATAGAATCTGATCTCTTTGATGGAGAATCCCATGGAAAACAACTCAACTCTATTCTAGGAACCAAGGTCAGGAGCTCCTAGCTAACTTAGCTTCTGTTAAACTTCCTGTTTGTGCAGAAACTCCCTCCAGCTAACTGCTTATCTTTGATTCTGTTAAAACTCTTTGCTTTTGCAACCCTCCCTGCAGCTGCCTATCAAGATGCCAGGATGTGGTTTCTGCCTTTTAAAGCCTGTGTTGTGAGCTGGCAGTGATGGTTCACACCTTTAATCATAGCAATCCAGGCAGAGGAAGGCATTATCTCTTGAGTTTGAGGCCAGCCTTGTCTATAGAGAGTGTTTCAGGATAGCCACGCCTACACAGAGAAACCCTGTCTTGAACGGAACCCTCCCCCATACTGGACAGTCAGAACCACACCTAGGTGGCCTGAGAGTAAGAGATAGGGTCAAAAAAAAAAAAAATTCCTAGGCTCAGGTGGTAAGCTAAGCTGTAAATCAAACCATCTTAGAGAGTTAGGAACCATCTTAGAGAATGAAAGAAGCTGGCTCACCTGCTATTCATCTCCTCAGCCCCTTTAAAGACCATAAAGTGACAGGTGCCTCAGGACAACGTAGGGACTGTGGAGTTTCATCAATTGTTGATTTGCTCATTCCATAAATATTTAAAATGGACAGCATGCTCGATGCTATTCCAGGTCACAGAGATTCAGAGGCAGGCAACGCAAAGTGCACCTGTCTACTTCTCCACAAGAGGAGTCAAGCCCTCAGAAAAGGAACTATTCATAGAAGATGAAGGCAGCTGATGAGTAAGTTGGCATCAACCCGAAGCACACACTCATGGTCACTGACCTGACTAGCAAAGACATTGCCTTTTCTTTGTGCCTCAGTTACTTGTCTCACTGCTGTGGTAAGATGCCTGACAGATGCATTAAGGAAGGAAGGAAGGGTTTATTTTGGCTCACAGTTATAGGGGAGACAGTCCATAGTGATAGGAAGACACGACAGCAGGAGCTTGAGGATGCTGCTCATACGTATCTGCAGTCAGGGAACAGAGAGTAATGAATACTAGTGCACAGCTCACGTTCTCCCCTTCATTCAGTGCTGGTCCTCTTCCCAACTCTAGGGTAGACAATCACCTCAATTAACCAAATCTTAACAATCCTTCACAGATATACCCAAAGGCTGTCTCCTAGACAATTCTAGATTTTTTCAGTTTGATAATCAATACTAATGTCCATCATCATATTGAAAATACATTAGGACTTAAAAGGCTACTAAAGGAATAGCATGTGCCAGTAGCTGGGACTTCATATACAAATCAAACAAACCAAAATCTCAACATGGATGCCCCACCCCTATCTGAGGAACTATTGGTAGTTGATGGGTACTGGGAGAGGGAACGTTTTCTTCAGAGTTGTAGCCTCTGAGACACTGCCCATGCTTCAGTAGATGGTCTTATACCCATGCATGTACAGGCCGTGCTAATAGATTCAGTGGGTACTTAAAAAAAGAGACACACAGAAACAGAGAGGATAAAGTTGGGTGGGAAAGGGAGGATAGGGGGCAAATTGGAAAGAAACAGTTGTACAAATATTACATAAAATATTTCAATTTTAAAATTCTATGTACCAGAGAAGTCTACTGGCTTTAGGACTGAAACAATGAACTTCGGGAGAGTTTGCATTTGAGAAAGTAGTAATGAGTTAAACAAGCCAACTTGTAAGATGTGCAGATTCAAGCTGACAGGGAGAGACATGGCTAGCCACTCCCCCTCACATAGTTTATTTTGAGATAAAGGGCCAGAAACATTTGAGAACTGGTCAAAACATTGTGAAACTAAAATTCAAAAGCTCATGTCATAAGCAAGATCTAGTACCCTACATGTTTCTCATAAGGAGAATAATGCTCTTTACCTATGAAATTATTGTACATCACCTTTTAATACCCAGTACCTATCACAAGTGAGGTCTAAAGACAAAAACAGATGGGAGGAGGAAGAATTATGTAGACACCACATCATCATAAGAGAGAGCTGTGGCGATTACAAGGGGTCAGATAAAGGCAGTGATGTGTCACTGAAGAATTAGGAGCAGAAAAGCGGCTCTGAGAGATAGCATGATAAGGCAGGGGTTGTAAAGAAAGTAGACTTGAGTAGCTGTCGAGGAAAGAGAAGGAAAATCCACCATGTCTATAAGAATGAACAAGGAAGTTCTCCAAGTCAAACTTAAAGTGGGTGCTGTGCAAACAGCAGGGGGTGTCCTATACAGGGGGTGTCCTGTGCAGGGGGTGTCCTGTGCAGGGGTGTCCTGTGCAGGGGGTGTCCTGTGCAGGGGTGTCCTGTGCAGGGGTGTCCTGTGCAGGGGATGTCCTGTGCAGGGGTGTCCTGTGCAGGGGGTATCCTATGCAGGGGGTGTCCTGTGCAGGGGTGTCCTGTACAAGCAGAGGTTCTGATGGAATGAATGGGAGGGGGGAGGTACAGAGAAAGTGAGAACAGAACCTGGATGTGAATCAAGCTAAAGATCTACAGTAGGAAAAGGAAACCCAACTGTGCTGCCTGTAGTGTGGATATGAGCTCTTGGATTAGCACCCTGTCCTGGGAATCTGAAAAGAGATTGGACATGTGTAGGTACATATGTACATGAATTTGTGTGTGTGTGTGTGAATGTCGTGTGCGTACATTTTCTTCTTAGCCACTTAATAAAGAGAACTGTCTGCTTACAAGAGGTATCTTCAAAGTTACTCACACCTATTAAACAAAAAGAAGCGCCAAGACATGGCCATTTTAAAGACTTAGGGATGATTTCTGGCTAGAAGATATATACAATTTTAAGTGAAAACCAGAAATGTGGATAAGTATTTAAAAAAAAAAAAAAAAAAAAAAAAAGGAACACCTTGAATTCACTCCCTCCTGCCTTCTGTCAAGACCAGAAAAAAGGATGAGGGGTGGAAAGTGCAAAAATGTTTAAAAGATGGGCAGATGAAAAGCCCTGAAACTCTCCTTAGTGCAGGGAAAGTACAAAGAGAGCTTGTCTTTAATTTTGCAAAGTCAATCATTCTAGAAGGAACCAACCTGGAAGTTAAAATGAAGCTGAATTCAAACCAACCAAGCTCAGTGCTCAAGGTTTAAGTTCACTTCTTTCTGTGTGCTGTATTCATAACATTGTGCCATAATTACAGATATAGAGTGTGACTCAACTCCAGCTGAGAGCTGGTTCTGTCAGACCCTGCCTAGCCACAAATAGCCACGCCTTTCTCTAAGCTCCTGCAAATAGCCACACCTCTCTCCAACCTCCTGCTAATAGCCCCGCCTCTCTCCCAGTGCTTGTTAGGCCGGAAGTCCTGCCTCCAGAGACTGAAGATGAAGCTGCTGATTGGGCCAAGAGTTGCTGACAGACTTGGAGGAGGGGTTTTGTTCTACCTACCTACCTGCTTGTAACAAAGAGAGCTGAATAATGATGGCAGACTGAAAGCACACCGTGTCCCAGTCTCATTTTTTCAAACCTTTTCCCGCATTCCGGTACCCTTAATTTTTCAGGCCCTGATTCCCATTCCAGAAGACCCATTCATGTGTGTGGCTACAGGCAGCTACAATGGAGAGAGAGAATATTGAGAACAACACTTATCTGCAGGGTAGGTAAGTAAGGCTTTCAGGTTCTCTGGCCATGCTAACAATTATCCAAATGACCCTAAACCAGATTCTTTAGAAAAGAAATATGGAAATCAATATGTTCTTATTTGTACAGAAGAGAATAAATTATATAGATGGTATTTGGGGTAAGGGTGTTTAGCCTAGCCTTTAATGGTTAAGCCATCGCTCCTGTCCTAAAAATGATTTCATTTGTTTGCTTTAAATCTGGCTCATTTTTTACATATGAGGTCAGCATAGCTTTTATACCAAAACTCAACAAAGCAGTAAGAGGAAAAGAATTGCTTTTGTGATTGACTCTGCCTGCCAAGTGGTCTGTCTCCATTGTGTGGTGATGTGTATGTGATGAACAGCCTCTGTACCACTTTGAGAGATTGTTTGACATCTTCTCAAATTAAACATTTTGTTTGAGGAAACTTCTAGAGTCACATGCAGTTGTGAAGTGGAAATTTCTGGTTCCTTTGAGATTCAGTCATGTCATGTGATTTTTTTTTCTAGAAGCTGTCTTATGAGAGGATGTTTTTGCTAAAGCAGACACGTGAGAGGACATATGGTGCTTGGAAAAATGTATAAATGGAACCCAATAAAAAGTGAGAGGACACTCTTGTACTGGTTCGCCTTGCAATGCTTTGCTGCTCTTCACTGATCTTTGATGGTCATGACTTCCTAAAAAGAAACATCCCAAAGAACATCTTGTGATATTCTGGCTACTCCTTGCTGCCTCCTGGACTCATGCCAATGCGGCAGAGCCTCCCAGTTTCTTCTGAATTGAGCAGCTGCTATTAATTCATGTTTGGTGTTTGCTCATTGGACTGGACTATTGTTACTGATCATGTTGGATGTTTTGAACTGGACTGCTGATATCCTAAAAACAAAGACTGGAATTGCCACCAAAGCACTACTTCTAAACAGGTCCACATCCTCCTTGTCCTATTAACCATCTTTCTCCCCTACCTTTGTTCGGTGGGTTGAAGCATTTAAGAACCCCTACTAGAGTAGATTTTCAAAATCTAACCTACACAGAAGCAGTAAGGCAGATTCCTTGTGCTCTTTGTTCCAAGTTCTACAAAAGCACAACTCAATATCAGAACCATGACTCAGATCCAGTCAAGGTCATTGTGCTGAGCAGATGAGAAAAAGACATACAGGCTCTGGAGATTCTTTACTAAGACTTAATATCTATCTGCCTATAGTATATGAAGCTGTTGATCATATCACTTTCAAAAGCAAGGAATAAGGGTTCTCTGTAGCTATCCTGTTACTTTCTCCTCTATTCTATCATCCCTAGGAAGTATTTCTTCTTGCTTACTCAGCATTTGGACAGGTAATTAGATACATTCCACAATGCCATTGGTGCTTCCCAGGAAGCAAAACAAATCTTAGGACACTTGAATCCCGGTCATATGTGGCTCTCCTACTTGTCCACTTCTTATTGAAATTTTATCCAACATTGTAAATAATGATGCTTCTCCCCTTAGTATGGGGGAGAATAGATATAGGCACTGCAATATGCTGAATATGATCCTCAGATCCATCCCTGGAGCTGCCACTGGAACCAAGAGAGACAGATGTGCTAGGCATGGAACATCCGTAATCCCAGGACTCAGCATAGTCAGAAGGGTCAGGAGATTAGGGCCATCCTTTCGATCATAGTGAGATAGAGACAGGTTATATCCTTCCATCTCAAAAGGAAGAAAGAAGGGAAGGAGGGAAGGAGGGAGGGAGGAAGAGAAGGAGGGAAGGAATGAAAATATACTGGTACACAGTCTCCTAATAATAGAAGAAAAGAACAAAGCCTTGTCTGTACCAGTCTTCAGTGATGTGCAAACAAAGGGCCATCAAGTGTTCTGTGTTATGCATCTTGCTCAAAAATTGGCTCCTACTTTGGTACAAGAATATAAAAGTAAAAGTTCTGATGTTACCTTTTGTACTTTGTCCCATATAAACCATGTGACATCCTCCAGTGTCACTGGATAGAGGATATGTCTAGCTCTTGATATGCTGTGGCTGTCTGAGTGGGTACTGTATGGTGTTCACTCCTGGGGCTGACCCCAGGGTTATCCCCTGTGTTACTGTCATGACAGTAACATGAGTAGCACAACTCTGAACAAACTCACATAAGTCTGATCAATTTTGACTCCTCCACTCCTCAGGACAAAATTCATTTATAGCAATGCAGTATTTTGTACTTTGGGGTGTGAAAATTAAACTTTGGTTGGTCAGGGTGGTTGCTATGTGCCTGTAGACCGTGATGCAAATACTTTAGTATTTGCATTGCAACTTGAAAAGTTTTGAAAGAAAATATCCCAGTTATAAGCAGGTTAATAAAATAGATGAGTCTGCTTATTTTTTAGTTTTGCTTAATTTTTTTCCCACCGAAATTCTCTCTTGAGGCTGATTTTTGAGAATCATCCATTGGCAGATAAATTTTTCCCAATTCTTTTCTATTGTTGTAAACTTGGCTAAACCCAGAATACACAGATTGACAATAGATCGTTGCAATAACATGAGGTTTATTGATCCACGTACTTGGAGTTGCCCACCCTCACGAGGGGGGGTTCAACCTCGAACACAGAAAGCACACAGCTTTTATACTTTACAGAGGGCAGATTATAAGGCTAGCTGGCTTACTCTGGTTGGTGGAACACAGGACAAAGGATCTCATCAGGCATTGGTTGGCTTACTCAGGGGGCTGTTCTTGGCTTAGTCAGCCAACTTCCCTATCCAGCTGTGCACCTGGCCTTGAAAAGTCCCTGGGAAGGGGCTGAGTAACTAGGTGGTAGGGGGATTGTTGGCACCAAGGTCAGGGTGACAGTTTGTGGTCTTTTTCGAAATTCACCACAAGAGGGGTAGGGGTGGGGTTCTTTCGAGAATTGCTAATCTTGTTTTCGTGGACTTTAACATCATTTCGACCACCAGTTATTTTTGTTTTGGCCTTACTTAGCTTAGTCAGAATGGCCTGGTCATTCTGTCTCAACATTCTGACCATCAGAACTTTGTTTTTACAGCATGTCCTTGGCTAACAGCTTCTCAGTGTCTGAAGCGGCTGCTTGCTACTGTAAAACTTTGATCCACATTGCTTGCTGCTTTCAAGAGCTGGAATATGGCTCTCTTATTTTACTTTATTTTTACATCTCCAGAACTCTATTTTTCACTTTATTACTTCACTAAATGGTTGTGTGTCTATCTGTGGTGGTTTGAATGAAAATGGCTCCCATACAGGCCAGGCAGTGGTGGCACACGCCTTTAATCCCAGCACTTGGTAGGCAAAGACAGGCAGATTTCTGAGTTCAAGGCCAACCTGGTCTATAGAGTCAGTTCCAGGACAGCCAAGGCTACACAGAGAAACCCTGTCTCGAAAAACCAAAAAAGAAAAAGAAAGAAAGAAAAAAAATGGCTCCCATAGACTCATGGAGAATGACATTACTGGAGGTGTGGCCTTGTTGAAAGAAAAGTGTTACAGGGGGGTGGGCTTTGAGGTTTCAGAAGCTCCAGACAGGCCCAGTGTAGCTCTCTCTTCCTGCTGCCTGTGGATCTAGATGTAGGACTCTCAGCTACCTCTCCAGCACCATGTCCTCCTGCACACTACCATGCTTGCCACCATAATAATAATGGACTAAACCTTTGAACGTGTAAGCCAGCCCCCAACTAAATATTTTCCTTTATAAGAGTTGCCTTGGTTATGGTTTCTCTGCACAGAAATACAAATCCTAACTAGGACACTATCCACATGTGTGTTGTTATTGTCTATCATCACATGATGTTTACGTACATTTATGTCTAAGTAATTATATGTACTATATCTGTTCTTTTGAATCATTGATTGTTCATGGAAGATATGCCATAAAAGTAATTTTTGAAATTGCAATTTTAATAGTAATGGTTAGTAATGTGAACTGTGTTGGGAGACAAATTGTCCCCTGCTGTGCAACATTTGGACAGGAGCCACCAGGAGATTCCTTGCACTTCAGGCTCAGCCCAGTCCAGTTCCTGCTCTGTAAACAAACAAGTTCCTTCGGAGGGTCAGAAGTGCCACTTGGGAAAGGCCTGTCTGGCACACAGTGACTTAGCAACAGAAGTGGTTGTAATTATAATGAAAACAGTGTTCAGAAACTATAAAACACAAGCTGTCTGTTATGGACTCTTTGAAGAACAAGGAAAGGCGAGGGAACAGAATGGATGGCTGACGTCAAGCTACTCCGTGTGCACTGCTCTCCTTACTGAAAGCAGAGAAAGGCTTCTGTCTGCTGATGAAGCTGAGCTTTCAATTGCTAAGCAGAGGGCTCTGTGCTTTCCCCAGGGTAACACTGCAATAAAACAAGAAACTCTCACAGATTAAAGAGACAGAAGAGTTGCTCAGTAATAGTCCCCTCCTTAGCTACAGTGAACAGGAGGTATATCCGAGATCCCCAGTAAATGCCTTAAACCTCCAATAATTCCAAACCCTATGAAAACATGTTTTTCAAATACACCCAGATCTATGATCATCTTTAAGTAGAACTTATAGTAACTATGAATAAAATAGAGCAATTATAGAAATTAATTATTTAAGCCACGATTTGTTTATTTCTGGTAGTTTCCAGGGTTAGGTTCTCAAGAGGAAGCTTTAGGAAAACAAAGCAACAATGGATTTCCATACCCTTCCCAGCTTTACTGCACAAGCCCCACCCCCTCACTCCCTCCAGGGCAAGTCCTGTGTTTATCCAGCAACATTCACCTCTACAATTTTTTCCCTATCTAGGAAAATGTTAATACAAAGGCCTTTTCCTTGTATGCACCAGTATCCATCCCCGCAAGTGCATGTCATAGCAACTCGGGGTCCTCAATCACAATAACTAAACTGAGAATAAGAATCTTAAGCCGGGCAAAAAGAGCACACAGTCTGACTAACAAACCACTGCAGCATTCCCTAAAGGAGGGCAAGCGGCTGTTGCTTTGCATTTAGAGATGTGACTGGCCACACGCAGAGAGGAGGCTAGAGGGACATTCCTGTGTGTTCTTAGGTCAACCGGAGCATGACCTTCCTCCACAGAAATGCAAAGTCATCATGGCGAAGTAAGCCGATGAGATAAATCCCGCACTTCTGAGTACTGGATAACCTGTATCCCAACTATGTATGAAAACTACAAGGGAAGGCTTTAAAGCAGTGGTTTTCAACCTTCCTAATGCTGAGACCATTGGACACAGTTCCTCATGTTGTGGTGACCCCATGCATAAATTTATTTTCGTTGTTACTTCATAACTGAAATTTTGCTACTGTTATGAGTCTTTTTGTACATATCTGTGTTTTCTGATATCTTACGCGACCCACCAGTTGAGAACCACTGGTTTGAATGACCAGAGGGAGGACATAGACACTGCTCCCAGTATGGTGCCTCACTGCCTGCAGACCTCAGTGCTGGGGAATTGCCCAGTCTGAAAAATGTGGCAAGAAAGGGACAGTAACTCCTGAGCTCGGGCACAGAGGCTTTACAGAAGATGTGTTTCTACAATAACAGAAACAAAAGAGCACTGTAATGATATTTATAGCACATATAATAGATCTACTTATGGTTATGAAAGCAATGAATGCCTGTAGAAAAAAATTGGAACAAAATAAGTTTAGCAATAGAACTATCCAGCCATCATGTCATGCTATGATGCAAAGACAGCTACTGCTCTCCACACGTACATCTACGTATACATACATATACATACATATATATGTACATATACATATATACATATGGCAATTTTTGAGACATATGATGCCAGAAAATAAATAAATATAATTTTAAAAATTTTAAACATTCCAGCAGCATGGCTAGGTGGGTAGAGGTGCTTGCAGCCAAGCCTAACTACTTAAATTTCCATCCTTAGGACCCACATGATGGAAGAAGAGAACCTGCCCCTGAAGATTGTACTCTAACTCCTACCTGAACACTGTGGCACATGTATGGTGCCACATACTAAATTAAATAAATGTAATTTAATTTTTTTTAAAATGAGCATATGGTATACCTAAATATATACAATACTTTATTCACTTAACAAATATATGATGTTTTATTTTTTTAGGTACTTCAATATACTTTAAGAATATTAGTTTAATGTCTGTAAACGTCTCCTTCTTAAGCATATGTTCATAGTCTATAGTTACTCTTTTTTTGTTTCCACAAATAATTCTAGAATGAGCTTTTGTCTAAGCATCACTATATCACGAACCAAGGATTAAACATTTTTACGATTTGGGAATTTGCTGCCTGCCTGCCTAACAGACTCCATAGTCATCTGCCACAGCCAGGCCACTGGCCTTATCCTCCCAAACCATCAGTCCTGGGAGAGTCGGGGTGTTCTTTTTTACTTGTCAACTTTCCAGAAGAGAACTATCTCATTATTTTACCCATAAGTCCTTTTCACTACCAGTGAGGTTGAGCATGTCTGCTGGTTTGAAAGAAAATGGATTGGCCCATAGGGAATGGCAATTTTAGGTGGCCTTGCTGGAGTATGTGTGGCTTTGTTGGAGGAACTGTGTCACTGGGGGATGGACTTTTGAGGTCTCAGATGTCAAACTAGGTCCAGGGTCACTCTCTTACTGCTGTCTGCCAATCTGGATGTAGAACTCTCAGCTATCCCTCCAGCACCATGTTTGCCTGCATGCCGCCATGCTCCCACCATGGTGACAATGGACTAAAACTCTAAGCTGTAAGCCAGCCCTAATTAAATATTGTCCTTTATGAGAGTTGCCTTGGTCATGGTGTCTCTTCACAGTAATAAAACCCAAACTAAGATATGTTTTTAAGAGATGAGGGGCCACTTCATATCTGTACAATTGTAGCTTATTTCAAGTGTTTAATGGTTCTCTATTGGAATTTATTATTATTTTTATTATTGACTTATATGAACTTAATATCTAATCATGTATCATTTGTATCAGAAATGTTCTTCATGTACTTTTAATATTGCTCATGGTGCTCTAAGCACACTGTGAGCGAGGGTACAATGAAACCAGTAAACTAGATCACTCCATGGGTAGAAAGAAAAGTTTTTTTTAGGTATTCAAACTGCCAGGCTGTTTCCCAGGGGCCAGAGAGAACAGCAAGAAGGCAAGGGATGCTTTGCCAGTTTTAAGGTGACAGGGAGTGGTGTGGGTAAGGATTTGGGAACATGTGTGTCAAAACAGCCTGGGATATAGCATGCTGTTACAGGCCTCTTTGTGTTCATCAGAACCTAGATGCCCTTGTTGGAGGTCATTGGCTGTTGGGGTGGCTAAGGGAAGTAATAGCTTTTCTTGACAAACTGAAGCCTGCTTCATGCAGTTTCTGGGGGATGCTGAATTTGGATTTATTTGCCATCCCAGAACCTAAGGAAAGGAGGTGACCCTGCACAGCTTATTCGGTGAGCTGTTATACAATTTTCAGGGCAGCAGCCATTAGACACAATGTGATTGGTAGAACAGTGTGACTTTTTAAACTGATTGGTCTTTAGGGAAAGAGGTGGCAAGGACTTCCCTTGTTTGAAGATGAGCAAAGGTTCACCCTGAGGAATGTGTCTCCACCCACAGGTAGTTTCTCACCCTGTGATCTGAGGAATGTTAATTAGCCTTTCCCTTCAGGAGAGTTCCACTGTTCCTGAGCTTATTGAGGAAATTCCTGGTCTCCTGGTGTTTTTCTGAGATGCCCCTGATTACTCAAACCATACCTCCTTATAGCTACTTCTAAAAATTCAGGGTCAAGGAGAGCTGGAGGTCAAACCTAGGGCCTTGCACAGGCACATGTTCTACCACTAACCTACATTCCCCATCACAAATATTTGCATACACCTGTACATACACATATCTATGTATATGTAATGGTGTTTGTGGCAGTTTTAGATTTTTTTTTTATCATTTTTAACTATGTGGGGGGATATGTACATGAGGATTGTACACTTGCGTGCTGGTGTCCATGAAGCTACGGGTACTTGATCTCTGGGAGTTGGAGTTACAGGCAGCTGATGTTGGGAATGGAACTAGGGCTTCTACAAGACAGTACATAGTCTTAACCAGTGAGCAATCTCTCCAGGCCCTATAATGGTATTGTCTATATAAAAAAGTTCTTCATTTTGATATAAGCAAATCTAACAGTCTTTCTCATTATGAGAAAACCATGTGTGCCTTGCATAGTCCCCCAAGGTCAGATCTAAGATCTGGTCATAATTTACAGACTCTTTCTTCAGGCACTTGAATGGTTTCATCACTTCAATTTACATCTTTACTCAGGATAGAGCTCATTTTAGTCTAAGATAAATGGTAGAGATTCAACTTAATTTTTACAAACTAACTTATGAAGGTTTCTGCTAGCATTACGTTTATCACAGAGGTTCTACATGTTTCTCAGGGTTTGTTTTCAAGAACTTGGTTTTGGGCGTGAGTGGGTAAGATTTGTTTATTTGTTTGTTTGTTTTAAACTCCAGATTTATTCCCTTCCCAGGGTCCACCCTCCAACTGTTCCACATCCCATACCTCCTCCTTGACCCCCTGTCTCCACAAGAATGCCCCCACCCCACCCCAACCCACCAGACCTTTAAACTCCCTGGGGCCTCCATTCTCTTGAGGGTTAGGTACATCTTCTCTGACTAAACCCAGACCCTGCAGTCCTCTGCTGTATGAGTTGGTGGCCTCATATCAGGTGGTTTATGCTGCCTGATTAGTGTTCCAATATCTGAGAGATCTCAGGGGTCCAGATTAATTGAGACTGCTGGCCCTCCTACAGGGTTGCCTCCTCCTCAGCTTCTTCCAGCTTTCCCCTAATTCAGCCATAGAGGTCAACAGCTTCTGTCCATTGGTTGGGTGATAATATCTGCCTCTGACTCTTCCAGCAGCTTGTTGGGTCTTTCAGAGGGCAATCACGATAGGTTCCTTTTTGTGAGTGCTCAATAGCCTCAGTAATAGTGTCAGGTCGTGGGGCTTCCCCTTGAGCTGGATCCCACTTTGGGCCTGTTGCTGGGCCTTCTTTTCCTCAGGCTCCTCTCCATTGTAGAACATGATCAGGTATTGGGTGGAGGTAAAGGACTAAAATCCCTGAGGGCCAGCAGAAAGAATGGAAGCATGCAACTACAGGAGGTAGGAGGTTGGGGGAACCCTCCAGAAAATACCAGAGACCTGGGAGGTGAAAGACTCTCAGGACTCAGAGGGAGGGACCTTAGATGAAATGCCCTACATTGGGGAGAGGGAACTTGTAGAGCCCATCTCCAGCAGAAAGACAGGGCATCAAGTGAGGGATGGGGTTGCCATCCCATAGTCAAAACTCTGACCCATAATTGTTCCTGTCTGAAAGAACTGCAGGGATGGAAATGAAGAGGAGCCCGAGGAAAAGAAGGTCCAGCCACAGGCTCAGTTTGGTTGTTTTTTTCCTTATTTTTGTTTGCTATTATTACAAGCAGGAGTTTTCAATATTTTTTTACCATTTCCCCTTTTTTAAAGCATCTAAGAAAATTTATCTTTCAGTCATTAATTTTGCAATAAACAACTTTACTAATAAACCATATAATTCTAAATTTTGCATAAGTTAGTTATTATAGGTTTTACCTAGATATTTCCCAGATAATAGATATTAACTTATATCTATAAATAATAACTAATACAATTTTTCTCCTTTCCTATAATAATTGTGAAATCTCTTATGCATTCACTAAAATACTATGTTTTAAATAGTTGCAACAAATCACTTCACATCTGATTTAAATATAAAGTACAATACCATTCATTCATTTAAGAAGTGTTTATTATGAGTCTATTATGTGCCATGGATATTCTGAGTACTAGATTTAAATATAAAGTATATTGCTATTTATCCATTTCACAAGAGTTTACTGAGGGTCTATTATGTGCCATGGATATTCTGAGTACTGGGATTCTACTCAAACCAGACGAATGACTGATTTCCTTTTGAAAGACCCCCATAGCTGGGGAGACCCTCACTCAAGTCTCAGGATAACATGACCACCCAATAACTCACGAGAGACCGATCTTGCTGCAATCACATGAGGTTTATTCCAGATCTGGGGTCGAGCTCATAGCCTGGCAGGCCAGAGGGGTTCGACCACGAGCACAAGGAGTAAGTGGTATTTAGAGGGAAAAACCACAAATTAGAGGGGTGAAAGGGTTACCAAGGAAACATAACAAGAGAACAATGAAAAATTCTAAAGGAACCCACTACCTAGTTGAGCCAGATCACAAGGAAGTCATTCTGCTCACTCATTGTCTAGAGGAATGTGGTTTGGTCAACACTGTCTTCTTAATGACTGACCGCTGTCTTGTTCTTTATTCTGGGCAATGTTATCTTCTTAATAGCTGACCACTATCCTGTTCCTGGAACTGACCAGTCCACCTTCCTGGCTCATGACAGAGACTTCCTATGCCTTCTTTAAGTAAAGGTTATACATTAATGCATTTCCATTAACATGCTTTTTCCAAATTTCTAAATTCAGTCTTTCATTCCCCACTTTTTCTATGAAATAGTTCTAATCATAGAACTAAATATCAAATTCTAAATTTTCCTGGCCTTGCAAGGTAGAATATTGTTGGCATAGCATTAATATCTTGACAGCACTTATTCTTTCTCTAACAAAGGCAACTAATCTATTAAGCACGCATGGGCCTATGGCTATTTAGTCTTTCTCTGAGCTTACTCATGGAGTCTCTAATGACTTCTGAATGGTTTACATAAAAGCAACATTCTCCTATATTTAAATCAATGACAGCTCTTAACTCTCTATAAGCCTTATGTTGCACTACCATAGCAGATGTTCCTGTACCTGCCCCTGCAGTCCCTAAGCACAGTTCCAACATAACTTCCAGGGGAACTCCTTAACTCTCTTCTATTGCCAGGCACTACCTTACAGGCTCTCAAGCTTCCTAGCTTCTCTTCTTTCCTGTCCTTATCTCCAGCTCTCTATCCTCTTATTCCTTCTGACTCTCACACTAGACTCTATCTTCAAAGACTCTCTTTTAAATGTTCTATCTCTTCACTGTGCCCTTTTGTGGTCTCCCTCCCCTAAGTCTGGACAGTAACGCAACGTTGTGAAAGCAGCTACATTCAGTAGCTCCACCTCTATTTGCAAGAAGGAAGTCTCTGATTGGACTGTTATACCGACGTAGTTTGGGGGAGGGGTTTGCCCCAAGTATTTTACCTGTTGCGGGAACAAAGGAATTAGCATTAAATGGAAGATGACTGAGTGACCAGACCTCATGTTGTCTAATGTTCTTCCCACGTGGGTACGGTATGGTATTGGCTAGCCTACCTCATCCTATCTCCTTTAATCCTTTTCTGTCCATATCTTACTCCTAATTCAAGAAGGACTCTTTTAATCCTTTTCATGTTGGTTTTGGATTCCAACACCCTTTCACAGTCCTTCTGCAACTTTCCTTTTTCTTCCTCCGTTTAAAACACTTTCTCAGCCACCTGCACTAGTTTTCTTAACGACTTATCTTACATCTCTTCTAACTTTCCTAGTCTTTCAACTCCACCAGAAATCCAGGAATGACTGAATAATAGAATATATGGGGAAGCCTAACACAGCTTCCAGAAAGATTGACAATTAATAAGAGACTGCTGGACACCTGGACAGCCCTTCAAAACGTTGGAGCATCAATCTTCAGCCTTCTGGCCCATGAATGTCTGAGGACAGGAACTTTAAGGACTGGCCTACTCTGTCTCGGCAAATATAAGCTGTCCTAGGCCTGTGTATCCTAGTATCGTCTGAAGATGAAGAGGCAACTTTGCCTAGTGGCTGTCTCGCCACAGCTGGAGCAGCTTAAATGATGCTCAGTTTCTTCTTTAAGTCTGAGAAAGGGGTACTGTCAGTCACAGACAGGTCTCTAGCCAGATGAATAAATAATATCAAATGCCATATTCTGTGGATTTCTGATGTTTTTGAAAACCAACTATCTATGTAAAGTAATCTGGACTATTGTATATGAACTATTCTCAGTTCTTTTTCTTGAAATCACCCTAATAATAAATTCAGAGCCATGAATTTGCTAATTTGGCCCTAAACTCACAGGCCTAGACATCTCAGATCTGTCTATAATAGCAGTAAAAAAAAAAAAAAAAGACTGGTTCTAAGCCTTGTCTACCAGGGAAATACTGAAACCAGAAATCTCTTAAGTGAATATAGAAAACTTCATCTTTTGGTCTTGAAGTATGCACAACAGAACTGTATTAGCTACATTTCACAGTCAATAAGAATACCATTGAACACCCAATCATAACAATAAATTCTCAATTTAAAAGCTCTTACTCATTTCTAGCTCTTACTTATTTCTTGCATACCAATTTAAGATGTAAATGGTTTATAACCCAAGCCTCAACTTTTACCAATCACTACTGCAAATATAGGATACAAAACTCAAAACTAAACTCAAAAGCAAACTTTCTGAGAATAAGCTGTGTATCTGAAAAAATACTCAAATACCTGACTAAATTCTAGTCACACAATGTTTCTAGTTTAAATTATCTATACACCAATTAAATCACTTTCAGTACAGGGTAAATATTATCAGAAGGTCATTTTAACATTGATTTTGTACCAAATAGGAACATATGAATTTAACTCAGTAACAAATTATAAGGCTTTCTATAGCTATACAATTAAATCTGGCTATTTCTACCCTATCTCAAATATAACCATTAATAACCCTCCCTAGCCCCAAAGCCCAGTGAACCGAGTAGACGACTCATCATAACTTCTTCAAGCTGAACGGGGGCGTAGATATAAAAGAGGGGTGGGGAAGGAAAAACAGAATTTTATTAGTCTTCTGATGTCTGTGTCTAGGATCAGGCTGAAGTCCAGGACACCAGGAGTTCAAGCAGGGCAGTTTAGCATGTCAGGACAAGGAAATTCACCAAGGCTGTATATTTCTGTAATACATGAATCTCAAGACAAATTTTCAGTATCATTAAGATATAATTTTTTTGTTTGATTCTCTGGAGTCTAGTTTTCTGGAAGGTATAAATACTCCAATCATCTTTTCTCAAAAACAAAACCCTTAATCATCAATACAAAGAAATCTACCTGGGTGGTATTTGGGTTCCCAGTGCCTCAAAGTCTCCAAATAAGAAAAAGTCTGTCTCCATTTCTGATATAAATGGCAAGATAAAATTTCTTATTTTGCTAAATGCTATGAGTGCACCATTGGATGGGTGCATTTGACCAGGGACCAGCAGGGAAGGCATCTCCCACTGGCTCAGTGAGACAGACAATCGTAGGTGCAAAACAGCCTCCTCCCAGCAACAGCCACAACTGTTCCAGGTTTTCTTTTTAAGCTTGTTTACTCTAGGGGCAAAGGTGCTAGCAGTTTAGCATTACTACCATGTTTCGATAGAATTTGGTTTATTTTTCTATTTACTTTTTATTTTCAAGGCAAATTAACTATTTGTCTCCAGACTGCTCATCACTTGTCTCTACTTTACTAGACTCTACACCTTTTTTAATTCTTGTAATGTTAAGGTATTACCATAATTTAAACAAAACCCAGTTTTAAACATTCTATTTTCTTTAAAATCAATATCAAAGCATTACTGGCACATTACAAAGCTTAGCTACCAATTCTTACATATGAATGCATGACGGTGCAATTTTAAATACATCAAAGACATTGTTTTAAATCTTATCTCTGGTCCAGGGCTCACTCCTGGCCTCACTAAATTTATAAGGGGTAAGAATTACATAAAATATTCCTGGGTCGGCTCATGCCAGGTGTTGTTGCTTAACATGATTCCAACCCTGAGTTACCAATTTTAAGCTAATTCTGTTACCAATATTACATGCAAAAAGCTGTTGTCCCCTTTAAGAGCGGCTGGTGCAGACACTCAGTCAGCCTCTATTAGCTCTTTTTCAACTGTGCTTAACTCCTGGCCACAGCACAATGGCTTATCAGTCTCTGCTGTACAAATTAAGACTGTCTTTTAAATAAGTTAAACTAAACCAAAGTTTTAACCATTTTTTTTTAATCATGAAACACAGAACAACAATCATTTGTCTAAACAGCGCCCACCACATGGTAAGCAAAGTATAACTCTCAAGGTTATAATATTCAATTACCACAATTTACAAGATACCAATTCAATAATTTTTGAACGAGATGATAAAGACAATATTTTAACCCAATTTATCTATTTTGTAAAAACCTACTTGGTTGTTCAGGGGTCCCTGACTGCTGTACCCTGCTCTCTGGCCACGCCTCACCTTGGAACCCATGTTAGCGGAGCCTAGGTACCTGCCTTGGGCTTCAAAGCAGCAGCTGTCCCTCCCACAGACATGCCTCCTCCAGAGCCCCGTCCTGGTATGGAGCTGTGGATTCTGCCCAGTCCCCACTGCTGTAGACCCAGTTAGCCAGGCCTGTCTCCAGGTAGACCACCATTTAATCCTGCACTTGTCCAATGGCTTCATTGCTTTGTTAACACTCTCAGCACATAAGACAGCCCCAAAGACAAAAAATGCCACAAGACAGCCCCTGTTAGGGCCCCCTTGGAAAAGTTCATGGGATACCTGGGTGTAGCGTTGCTAGGCTGAGCCTTGGGTCACATGTAGCTGAGCGGCAGGTCAGAGATGGTACAGCGAAACCAGGTCTCAATTTTGTCTCCAGCAGCCTGCATGGCTTGGTGCAGCAGATCGGCTGCTGGGCCTTCCCCAGAGCCAGCTCCACAGACATAACCTTTCTGCCTCAGTTTCTACTAGGGCCTGTGTGTCTGGGGTTGAGGCTGGGGTTGCCATTCAGGCAGCCAGCCTAGATGGGGAAAAGGCCAGGGATCTGGATCTAGCCGGAAAGAACTGGAACTGCAGTGCCTGGGACCCGGCCCCTACCTCCAACGCTTTGGCAGCTGTGGGGCCGATTCCATGTTTCTGACTGCCCTCTCGGGAAACCTGGGACCACGGAATTCCTGCCTACACCATTTTTTATTCCCCATTCCTCCAAGAGCAGCCCAAAGACCCAGTGGCAGCGGCCCCAGCTCCAACACCGTCCATCAGTCAGGGGGTGTAAGTTGTCAGTTCAAGGTCCAAACACACACACAAAATCAGTCACCACACAGACATCTACCTTTTTAGGTCCATGACACGGAGAAAGACAACTGGGCCCAGTAACAAACATCAGGTACACAGGTAATCAAAGCCAAATCACAGAGATGCTCGGCCCATGCCTGCCACGGCTGCTGAGATGGACTGGTCACAAAATACACACAAAAAGACTCATCTCAATGGAGAGTGCCAACCTTACTTCAGAAAAATAGACAGCCGGAAATTTACCGAGGTTCTTATTTTACCTGAACTGACATGTCCCTAACCTCCGGCCCGTGAGCCAATGTCAGAATTACTGTCAGTCCCATCGCAGTCACAAGGGTGACAAAAATCACAAACACGACACAGAAAACCAGACAAAGAGTAACAAAACAAGAGTGGCCCAAGTGGAGCCAATCGAACAGGTTTGATGTCCGGGAGAATAGACCCACACTCCTCTCTAAAGTTTCTCCCCTGGCTTCCCATGGGGTTCCTCCTGGGCGTCCCCGAGGATCCCCAATTTCCACTGGGACGTCTCCCAGGGTACTAGTCAGTGGTCCTGACACGTCTGTCGACCAGCCCCCTTCCCCCCTCACGGAGGGCAGGGAGTTGCTGACTGGAAATAACCTCTAAAAATAAACCCTGCCATCTTGGGAAGCCAGCTACAAATTTGCCAGCTACAAATTCACAGATTGCAAACAGGCAGTTCACAGACACATTATGAGAACTCAGACAGACAGACAGACCACAATTAAGAACTCACCTCCAAGGAGTCTTCAGAGAGTCAAGGGTGGTCATAAATCCCGGACGAGCCCCCAAATGAAAGACCCCCCATAGCTGGGGAGACCCTCACTCAAGTCTCAGGATAACACGACCACCCAATAACTCACGAGAGACCGATCATGCTGCAATCACATGAGGTTTATTCCAGATCTGGGGTCGAGCTCATAGCCTGGCAGGCCAGAGGGGTT
>NW_022196903.1:42125976-42136903 GCF_008632895.1 Mastomys coucha
AAGGTTATACATTAATGCATTTCCATTAACATGCTTTTTCCAAATTTCTAAATTCAGTCTTTCACTTTCTGTGGGTCTCTGAACCCTTATATACCATAGGTGCTATAAACTCCCAAGAAAAATATGGTTTCCACCCTTTCCCAATTTTATATGGGCACCAACACCTTGTAAGACTCTCTTGTATGTCACTCACTAAAGATACCAGTATTTTAAGAAACTGAGCAAACCTTAATTACTAAATTTACTGTCACCCTGAACAACCAAAAAGTAATCCAGGGTTACAACTCAGACAAGAAAACAGTTTTCTGCTTTTCTTGTGCTAAATTCTTTAAAGAACTATTAGGCCGGGCAGTGGTGGCACAGGCCTTTAATCCCAGCACTTGGGAGGCAGAGACAGGTAGATTTTTGAGTTCCAGGACAGCCTGGTCTACAGAGTGAGTTCCAGGACAGCCAGGGCTACAAAGGGAAACCCTGTCTCGAAAAACCAAAGGAAAAAAAAAAGAACTATTGGAGGTCTAGAGATATGGTACAGCAGGCACTCCATGCAAAAAGAAACAGTTATATAAATCTTTCTATAAAGAAGCAAAAGTATATATTTTCCAGAAAGTACAAAAGTATTCATTTTATAACTTTGTGTATAAGAGAGATAGGGTCTTACTCTGTAAATCAGGCTAACTTTGGACTCACAGAGATCTGCCTGCTTCTGTCTCCAAAGCACTGGATTAAAAGTGTTTGTCACCATACCTGACTATGTAGCTTGTTTTCATACTGATCCTAAAGCAATGTTAAATCTAAAATATGAACAAGCAACTTAAAAGAGGTCTCTGAGTGGCTGTGGGCTCCTACAAGAGAACTTGACAGAAGCAAAATTCTAAGTTAAAGAAGTTAAAGAAGGATGTAGAGGTTTGAATGATAATGAGCCCATTCATATGTTGGAACACGTCGTCCCCAGTTTCAGGGAGAGGAGAGGCAGCTGGAGGAAGTATGTCATCAGGGACAGGCTTTAGAAATTTAAAGCCTCATCCCAGTTCCAGTTTGTTCTCTGTTCTCCCCCCCCCCCGCCCCCCCCAGAAAGGGTTTCTCTGTGTTGTCTTGGCTGTCCTTTGTAGACCAGGCAGGCCTTGAACTCAGAAATCCGCCTGCTTCTGCCTCCCAGCTTGGTATTAAAGGCGTGCTCCACCACCGCCCAACAGTTCTTTTCTTCTGTTGTTGTGAGCTTTCAGCTTCCCACTCTGCTGCCATGCAGTGCTTCCCCCAGCTATGAGAGAGCCTTATCCCTCCTGAGCTGTGGCCCAAATAAACGCTTCCTTCTACAAGTTGCCTTGATCATGCTGTTTTTACAACAGAAAAAGTAACAAGTACAGCTGTTTATAAAGATAAACCTCATTTCCTGCCAACAGAACAAGTGTTTACAGGCCTGATAAAGGCACGACTCTCAAGACACTCTCAGAAAGGCAATTTTCAGAGTTGGTGTTTCATACTACACTCTACATTTCTTCATAATTTTCAGTTATTTTTTTTGGAATGGAAAATATTAGGACAATGTCATGATTTTCACGTTATACTTTGCTCCAATGCTAGGATAAACGGTCCATGATGGCCTTCAGAATCTTTAGATTTGAGACACATGGGGGTGATTTTTAATTACTGAGACTGACAAATTTTGCCACTGTGACTTCCCAAAACCCTGACAAATAGCCTGGAAACTCCCACTCTAAAACAATCGTTCCTGTTTGCCAGCCTTTCTGACAGACCAGGCTGGCCAATTATGTCATTATAGATTGCTGTAATTAAGCAGGAGAGGGATTTGTTTATGTTCCCAGGCAATGTGCCCTGCCAGGTTTCTCACTTTGAGCTGTGGACTGAAAGGAACAGAGAAGCATGAAAGAAGCAGTGACATCTGTGAGACACAAACCCATAAATCTCTGTTCCGGATCCCAGAGCAGGGGACTTCACCACTGTCTTGCCTGTCTTCTTACCAAACCTCAGCTTTATGGGCCCAGGAAGCTACTGAAGCAGCACTAGCATGTGCTGTCTCCAACGGCAGCCATGTTGGAAGCTTTCCCTCTCACTCTCCAGCCTAAGCTACCATCCTTTCTGTAGTCAACCAAAGGGGAAACGTTAAACGTTCCTTCTCCTCACCATCCATTTTCAATCTGACCACAGGGAAAGGGCTTGGAGAAATATTCCTCCATCTTCATCATGGTTGTCAATATCTTGAGACTTCATTTTTCCTGAACTATTTTGCCTGGGTTTTAGTTAAAGCCTTTTGTCTACCCTGAGTCTAATTCCACTTTTAATCCACTTCCCAAGTCATTTTTCTGGATCATAGATCATCTAAAGATCCTACTTTTTCCAAAATACTCCCATGGTCCTAATTACCTACAATACCATTTCCCAAAATGAGATCCAGGGAATCTGTATGTTATGGAATATACACATTCTCTTTTCAGCCATGATGATACGAATTAAGATATACTCTATCCAGTGTTGGACAAATGGCTCAGTGGTTAAGAACACTGGCTGTTCTTCCAGAGGACCCAAGTTCAACTACCAGCACCCACATGGTGGCTCACAACCATCTTTAACTCTTTAAGAATGATTTATTTATTTTATGTATATGAATAATACACTGTAGCTGCTTCAGACACACCATAAGAGGGCATTGGACATTAGATCCCATTACAGATGGTTGTGAGCCATCACGTGGTTGCTAGGAATTGAACTCAGGACCTCTGGAAAAGCAGTCAATGTTCTCAACCATTGAGCCATCTCTCCAGCATCCCTCCTCCCCCTTCCTTGTTGTGTTTTATAAAAAGAGCCAGAATATGTTTTGTTGAGCCAGGTATGGTGAGATGGGAGGGATACCTCGCCAGGCCCATGCTGAGACATTCCTTTCCCCTGAGGTACCAACTACGCTACAGGTATTATATCAAATAAAGTTTATTTACAGACATGAGAAGGGGAGTTGAGAAGGAAATAGAGACAGAGAAAGACAGACAGACAGAGAGGGGGGGGAAGAAGGAGGAGGAGGAGGAAAAGGAAGAGGAAGAAGAAGAGGAGGGGGGAGGAGGAGGAGGAAAGGAGAGGGGAGAAGAGGAGAGAAGAGGAGAGCTGGCCAGGAACACATGAAGAATGGGGGAGGAGGGGAAGAGAGGGAGAAAGGGGTCAGGAAGTGCCACAGACCACCCCAGCCAGGTATGGGGATCCCTGGGATGTGGGTTCTCAAGGCCAGGTGGGTAAGGATTCCGTGGTGACAAACAGAAACAAACACAGAGGCAGTTTGAATCTGAGTGTATTTTGCAGCTCTCAAGCAGGGGATTTTATACATTAAAATCCAAACATTACATCTCTTAGAAACTGTTTCCAGTGAAGTAATCATAAATACCAACAAAAATCGTTTGGCACAGTAAAGCACAAAAATATCTCTTAGAAACTGTATCCAGTGAAACAATCACAAACAGAACAGGTAACATCATTATTAATATAAGTCAAAATATAGCAATTCTAAAAGAACGTATACAGTGGGGATAGTCATCCAAGGCTAGTGGCATATTTCCAGGAGCAGGTTAATAAATCCTTAGGGTCAATGCTCTCAACTGCTGAGCTAACTCTCTAGCCCCATATGGTCAATTATTATTTAACATCTAATGCCTGGTTTTTTATAAATCTTCAATGCATACATTTAAACTATTTTAATTCTTTCTAATTAAGGCTTTCTCTACCATATACCAAAACCCACCTCCGATGACACACGTGTAGCCACATGAAATTTTATTGTTGGAAAAGTTTTTATCATAATAGTTTTGTAAATGATTTTAAAAGTATAGCGTTGGTTTCCCCAGAGATAAGGTCATGTTAGTGACCCCATCTCAAGGGATGGTTTCTTACCCATTATTCTCACTTAAGATCTTGGCCTAGGCTACCAGGAACATGTAAATAAGAAAAGGAATAAGAGAAACCAAAACAGATAGATTGCCATGAGAACTACAGCTCAATAATTATTTTTCCGGCCAAGAGTTCCACAGCCGGTTCCAGGAGGCCTCCCCCTTTTGAGGTCAACCACCTCAGTCTGTGGAACTTGTCACGAAGATCCTACTAGAGGTGGTATGGCAAGGAAGAGAAGAGAATCAGAGAAAGAGAAGGAGCAGAGACAGCAAGGAGGGGGCAAACAGCCCCTAGTATAGCCAGCCAAGCCTACTGGATGTTCCCAGGTAACTGTTAGGAGGAGTCTAGAAGGGATGCTAACAGAGCCAAAGCTCTTCTGGCCTCCATAGGCACCACACACATGTGATACAGACAGCCAAGGCAAAACACATTTACTTTACACATAAAGTAAATTTTGAAAAGATATATCCTGTGTACAGACTCTTTTTTTCTAAGACTGGTGTCTTTGTATAGCACTGGCTGTCCTGGAACTTACTCTATAGAACAGGCAGGCCTCAAACTCACAGAGATCCACCTGTCCTGAGTGCCAGGATTAAAGGTGTGCACCACCACCACCTGGCTCTACTCAGCCCATTTTTCAAACATGGTTATGGGGCCCCCTTCTCTCTAGAAGTTCTTGTCTTCTTTGTACCTTCTAGTAAAAAGGAAAGAGTGTCTTTTTTTTTTTTTTTTTTCAAATGGAAGTTACATGGTACCAGGTTTAAGAAGACTTTGAAAGTGGAAAATCTGGGCTCTCCAGACTGCTCACAGAAGCAAGAGAGGAGCCATGAGACAGGCTAGTAATGGCAGCAGCAATCACAGTATGGGCACTGATTCTCCTGGCTCAAGCCAACCATCAGAAAGCAGCAAAAGGTTTCCTGTGCTATCACCAGTTTTAGTCAATCATCTGAAATTATTTGAGCTCTTCCCTCAGGTTCTCTGCACTGGCTTGTCTCAGAAAGAGGCCCTCCTACAGCAGGACAGCACCCATTTCCACTTCGTGGGGCTACTGTAAGGAATATATCATTGTGGTCATGTGAGATACCTTTGTAGGTCACCAATGAGTCATTGTGAGGGGCAGGTACCCAGGCCCTATCTTCCCCAGCAGGCAGTGGAGGCCTGCTTGTTCAGAAACTTTAAGTTTGTCTTAGGGTTGCAAAGTTGCAGTCTGCTACTTGACCTAACTTATATGACTGATACATGAGCCTGTGTATTAGAAAAAGGGGAGGGAGGACCTTGAGCCCCAAGATATACACTAGATAGGGTTTCCTGTCCTGAACCAATAAGAATAGGAATTTGGGAAAGGTCCAATCTAGACACTAGGTAGATTGTCCCTCCCTGAAGAAATCAGCCAGTGAGGACTAAAGGAGGGAGAGATGTGACTGGAAATCTAAAACTACTATTTTGTGTATACCAATCACATTGGCCTTTAGTGCAGGATTACACCCACATTCACAGACCCAAAAAGAAAATCTGCCTTGTTTTCAGTACTTGAGAAACACTGCTCCACCCCCACCCCCATCCCCCGCTTCCAAGTTTGTTATTAAGGAATGATGGTCTTGTTTCTCACAGTCTGTCAGTCATTGTGCTGGCATTGCCGCAGGACCAAGCTCAGATCAGCTTGGAATCTATCCTTGGTATATCCTCTCTGCCTGTGAGAGGCTGAGTTACAGACAGAACAACAAATTACACCTCAACACAGTGGGATGTAACACTCAGAATGTTCCTTGGCATTCCTTTGTCTGACTAAGATGACTCATCAAGGACTCCCATCATGGCCCAGTCCTCCTGACTGACCCTCAGAGTCACTGGACAACAGAGTGATTAGGAGAGAACAATGGAGACACTGGGACTCAGACTTCCGCTGCTATCAGCTCTTCCTGGGTGACTTCAATCTGAGTTCCAGTTTCCACATCGGTAAACAGAGGGGACTGCTGAAAACTACGCCCTGCTCACTGCTCATTTCCAGAGCTGAGATAATGTATATAAAGTGCTTAGCACAGACCCTATCGCACAGAAAACATCGAGTAAAATATTTGTGTACTCTGGCCTATGAGCCAGATTGAGCCCACTACTTGCTTTAAAAAAAAAAAAAAAACAAAACAAAAAACAAAAACGTCGTGAAGCACAGGCACTCTCTTATCTTTCACTGCTCCTTTTCCGGTCCTGGCACAGAGATGACAATGGCCGCAGAGACCTCAATAATCTCTAAGGAAAAATCTTCCAAGCCCTGCAATAAAGATTTGTTCATTAAATGATTACCGGAGCACTCAGCATTCCCTGATGAACCTGGTCATTTCCTCTCTGTTCTTTGCCCAGCATTCTTCTTACACAGCATGCCCCTCCCCCAGCCTGGATAAGGAAGGCCCCAGCTGGAGGCCACACTAGAGTTCAATGGATGGTTCTTCCTTTTCTCCCAGCTCGGAAATGCTGACTCTAATATCGTCTTGACTCTTCAGACTAAACAAGTCATCCCAACATCATTTTTTTCCATTTATGCAAACTAAGACTGTTTTAAGATTCAGCTTTATATGTACCCATTCTTTATTTTTTTTTTTTTACAGATTCTTTTTCAATAGGACCTCAATACATATTTAGTAAACTGTAACTGTAACGTATCATACTGTAAACCTCTGCGCTCTTGGGCATCCTGTCTGCCACACTTCAGAAAACAATTCCAGCATTGCCTGCCCCAGGAAGCAATCCCTTAGCACACAGCTAGGAGAATCATGCATTATCGAGACAGAGACACAGAGCCCCAGTGTGAGCCTGGATACACTGCAGGCAGTCAGAGGAGACTTCACCTCATTGCTCCCCACAGATTGCCATTTACAGTGCTGAAGTCCTCAAATGGGGACTGAAGACACTGCCTGTCATTTCTTCCTTTCTCCTCTATTTGAAAAGTCATAGATGTGTGTATATAAACATGTACATATATATATATACATATATATATTTATGCACATATAGCTTAAATATCACATAGTCTAACATACAGTTTAAATCATAATGAAGCAAACATCTGTGGCCACTACCTAACTTAGTCAACAGCCCAACATCAGTGAAAAGATTCCTCCTATTTATCCATCACTACAACTCCCTCAACTTTCCATCCACCACAGACAGTGTTATCAAGCAGGGCTCTCTAGAGGAACAGAACTGGTAATGCATGTATGTTTTCATATATGTGTGTATGTATAAGTATGTATACTCTCACACACATATACATTATAAAAGAGAATTTACTAGAATGGCTTGTACAATAGAGGCGTCATAGTCCAACAAGACTCGTCTACATATTAGAGAGATTAGGAACTCAGCAGCTTCTCAACCCATGAAGGTCTGAAGGCTGAGAAGATTCCCAGAGTCTCTCCAGCCTTCCGTCCACATTGGAAAGCAGAGGACATTAAAGTCTGATGGTGCTGATGGCAAAAGACAGTTATCAGCAAGAAGCATTTTTTTTTCCTCAGAGTTCCTTCCATCTGGAACATGCTGGAAGGTTCCATCACTCTGGGGAAGGGTCCACTCAGTTAATTCTCCTGGTAGATACTCTCACAAACCTGACCAGACTCTGTCAAGTTGACAGTTAACCTCCATAGGAAGCTATTATCCTAATTTCCATGCTATTTAATGTCTTATTTTCTGTTCCATTCTACCTCATATCTTTTAACAGGGTACTGGTGATTCTAGCTTGTGGTTCCATCTTGTATGGCTAGGATCACACTAAATGCATTCTTTCCTAACTTTCTTCCTTAAGATCCATCAAAACTGACACGTGGCCCTGCACTCTCCAGGTTCACTGTATGTATTCTGTTTTAGGAGAAGGCTGAAATCTATTTGCCTAATATGCTGCTGATGACTATACTGTGTGAGGCTGAATTTTAACTATTTGTAAATAATGATGTTCTACACATTTCCTTCTATCCCTTCTAGCATAATTACTGAGCTTCCGAACTGTTCAACTTTGCCAAAGGATGCTAAATTGGTCTCTGATGCACTTGCACCAGTTTCTTTTGCTTACAACATTGTGTGAAAGTTCTCTCGACATCATAGCCTCAGCCACACTGTGGTGCGTTTATTTCTGCCAATTAAATGAATATAAACTGATATCCACTTGTGGCTTCTCAATTCCTATTTCTTTGTTTGCTAATGAAGATAAGTATTTTTCCTAAGTTTACTGGCCATCTTTCTAAGAAATGCTCATTTATGTGATTTTCCCCATTTTTCTTATGCTTTCTTTTCTACTGATTTATTTCACTGACTTGCCTTTTTCTTATCCATCTGTAGGAATTATCTTTACATATTTTGGATCCTGATTACATATTTTGTCCATTTAGTGTTACAAATAACTCCTAGTAGATCTCTGTGAGGGAGCATGTACCAAAGACCTTTAAGCCCTACTACCAACTCAACTGTCTTGGTTCAGAACATCAGGTTCTTAGAATCTGGGAATGGACAGATGGAACCTATTGGACCAGTACAAGAGCCCAGAAGGCCTGTGATCATTTAAACTAGAATTTTGTAACTCCATACAGAGCCCAGAACATCCTGGCTTAGTGATTAGCATCCTCAGAACCAAGTGCTTCATAGTTATTCTCAAGCATCATTTCAGCAGGCCCCCAGCCACAAGCCAGATTTGCTTTCACTTTAGGGCTAGTTGGTCCAAGGAAGCTGAGGATCCTGATGACTCACTGCTCAGCAAATAGCTTTCAGCTATTTATACATGGCTTCCCCTGACAAGGTCCGCCTGATCCCTTAGCAGCTGCATGGGCTCTTTCAAGCTCACACCAACATCAAATAATAATAGCAGCTTGGAGTCCACTTGCTTGCCTGGAAAAGGGGCCAGGCAGTGCCAGGCTTCACTGCATCGCCCTTACAGCTCCCTCTGTGTTCTCATCTAATGGGTGGTGAGGCAGAGCTCTGCTAACTTTCCTTTCTCTCTGAATATGGAACACAGCAAAGAGAATCCACCAACACCTTCCATGGTGTGTGGAGCACTGGACTTGCCAGCCCTAGCCTGATGTTTCCCTCTGCAGATATATGAAATATATGAAAATCAAAGTCCACATTATATTCTTCCAAGAACAAGATATAAAATATGTAAAGCAACTTTATTTCAGCTTGAAAGGTTTGTACTCCTTGCTTCTGTTTTCACATATACTAAACTCAGAACAATATAGAGATTAGCACAGCCCTGGTTCAAAGATGATACACAAATTTGTGAAGCAGCCTATACTTTTTAGATAAATCACTTTTTCTCTTACATACAGGGTATATGGGGGTGGTTGTAGCACAGGGTTTCTTGGCTAGTGAACTTTGAAAGCAGAAGGGAGATTATTAAGGGACTAAGGTGGCCAGTAAGAAACAGTGAAGGGGGCTGTGATGGGGGAGGGACACATATGAGCAAAAAAAGTAAAGAGAGTGGAAAAAGAACTAGTTTGTAGATCTGAGAAAGTTCCTTAAGCTGTAAGTCCAGAGTTGCTTCTGTAGTCGTATTTCAAAACCTGCTTTGTATCTGATCTGGTGCAATTTCAAATTTTCCTAGAGGTAGGAAAAAAGGAACCTTGGTCTTTTGTTTTCATTCATGCTGTAAGAGCAAGCTCCTTCTCTAGAGATGCATTCCCTATTTCAGCACTATAACCTCCCTGAACTCCCAGGACTAGCTCACAAGGCCTGGCTGAGCACTCAGAGCAGCACAGACACCTGATTCAGTTGTGGATTTATACTTATTTTCCTGGGGAAAGGAGAAAAAAACCACACCAGGCTCAATGCCATTCTATTTAAATTATCCATATGGAGAGATGCCTGGATAATAAAATAACATAGGAGGAAGGGCAGTATCCAGAAATTTTGTAGCCCACCCTCTATGGAGTTGATACAGCATCTTCTTGAGAAGACACACTGAAGAAGACAGGAGCTGGTCAAGCCTGGGTCAAACACATGAATGTGTCTGCATCACCCCACTCCCTGCTTAGATGTAAAGCCCTTCTGATGTGATGGGAAAGCCATCACATCAGTACAAACCCCAAAGCTGCAAGTGTGAAATTGTCAATGGATGATGCCAGTTGCTCCTCATCTTTTGCTGGAGAACACAGGATTAGGACACCTTCAGACTGAGCATACAGGAGCAATTCTGGCAGGAAAGGTTGTTAGAAACACCATCTTAGGGACACACAAACAATGGAACAAGACAACTAAAGAAAAAGAGGAAGAAAAGCAGTTTGGGAAGGGAATGAAGCTAGAACAATATTGAACTACAGTACAAAGAAATATGGAAACAAACTTGCTAAACCTTACTGGTCCTCTCTTACACATTCTTCTGCTCTGCATCTCCCCTCTGCCACTGGTACCCAGGCTCACATCATCTCCCTTGAGGAAGACAAGACAGACTCTTAAATAGACTTGCTGGGTACCATGGGTACCAAAATAAATCAACCCCCACCCCTCTCCCAAGTGTTTTCACTAAAATGTGGTCACAGCTAAATAGCTCTCCTACCCTACAGCCCAAGGAAAAAGTACTTAGAATACACTCAGCCCCTTATGATGGGCACTGCCTTGTTCTCCAGGCAAGTGTTCCTGCATGCTAACTAACACTGTAGGATGTTAATAAGCAGAGCCACGCAAAATGATTCAATGTATCAAGGAAATGCTTCATCAGACAAAATGAAGACAAGTCTTTGAATTAGCTCTAATATTATAAATACTCTGGTGACCCAGCAAAATCTTCTCAGGAAGGTAGATAAACAGTGGAAAACCCATTGTTGTCTATGCGCACCTGACTATACAATAGGAATTGTTCTCAGTCACAGAGAACTGTCTTTTAGAGTGTGCCAGCCCAGTGGCGGTGGTGGAGGCAGTTGATCCCAGCACTAAGGAGGCAGAGGCAAACAGATCTCTGTGAGTTCGAGGCCAGCTTGTTCCAGAACAGATAAGGCTACACAGAGAAACCTTGTCTTGAAAAAAATGGGAGAGAGAGAGAGAGAGAGAGAGAGAGGAGAGA
>NW_022196903.1:42137229-42153655 GCF_008632895.1 Mastomys coucha
GAGGAGAGAAGAGAAGAGAAGAGAAGAGAAGAGAAGAGAAGAGAAGAGAAGAGAAGAGAAGAGAAGAATGCCTTAGTTGCACACCACAGCAGAACTGTCCATAAAAAGACTCAAGTTCTCACCTCAGTTTGGAACCTATCTGAAGCGCAACCCCTACCCACAGAAATCCATAGGGCAGGCTCCCCTCAGTATCATTCTCACTGTTGGTATGAAGGCCATGGAATGCATCTTGAAGAAATCTTAGTTCAAGGATCATGAGTGGCATCTGTGCCACACCCTTTTCTAGCCAAGATTCAAGGGTCATTGTGTAAGAGGAGGCAGAAAGATTGTAAGAGCCAGACGCAGCTGACAACTATTGTGAAGCAGCATTTCCCACACACAACAGGGCAGTTGTACACATGAACTCCCCGTAACTGCAATAGTACCTACAAGACCAAGAGACTATGAAAGCTCAAGCCAGACAAAATGCCCTCAGACAGGGGAAAGGTAGGCGTGAAGTCCCATCCCTAGCCGAGAAGCTATTGGTAATTGACACATGCTGAGCAAGGGAGACTCCATTTCCCTCAAAGATATGGCCTCCAATAAGTTGAACACGGACCAGTGAATGCCCACACACCCAGGAGTACATAGCTAACAGTAATTGGAATTGATGGGTTTAAAAACAAAACAAAGAGGAGAAGGCAAAGTTGACTAGGTATGGAGTGGGGAACGGATATGAGAGTAGCTAGGAAGGGGAAGTGCATGTAATCAAAACACAGTGTATGAAATTCTCAGGGCCAGAGAGTTGGCTCAGTGGTTAAGAGTACTTATCGCTCTTGAAGAGGCCCCAGGTTCTATTCCAAGCAACCAACAGTGGCTTGAAACTGCAGGGGATCTGATTTCCTTTTCTGACCTTTCCAGGCACCAGACCTTCATGTGGTGGTGTACATACATACATGTAGGCAAAACACTCATATACATAAACTAATAAATATAATTAAGTCCTTAAAAAGGAAATTCTCAAAAAAATAATAATACATATAAGGAATATGATTGACCAAAAGCTCCTACTAGAAACTTATTCTGTGTTCTGAGGTCTTTTCTTTGGGGACACAAAGTTCTTTCACCAGTGGCCTCTGACTCAATCATGGGCTGATAACAGCTTCAGGTGCCCCACCTACCTCTGCCTCACAGATGTGTGAGCAAGTTAGCTTATAAATCCAAAAGGCATGTATTCACAATAGCACAATGTGCAGTGCATGCAGGACAGTCTACACAGCTGGGGACACAACATTGTACACTTCAATGTGTATACTTCAGTGTGTATACTTGGTGACAAAACAGTTTATGTAAATGGACAAAGCAAAAATGAAACAAGACGCATATCAGAACTTGAGCTGTTGGACAATGGCATGAGTGAATTCTTTGCTCAATCAGTAAGGATTTTCAAACACTGGAAGAATAATCCTGAGTGGGTTTTTGGAGGTTTTGTTTTGTGGGAGAAAGAGTTTATTTTGTTTTATGATTCAAGGGTATAGAGCCCATTATGGTAGGGAAAGCCTGGCGGCAGGAGCATGAGGCAGCTGGTTACACTGTCATAAAGCAGGAGTGCATAGGAAGTGAGGCCAAGCTAGTAAACTTCAAAGCCCAATACCCCCACCCGACCCTCCCCCTCACACACAATGACTCATTTCCTCCAGCCTGGCAATCAACAAAACAATAAATCAGACCCTTATCAGAGGTGCCTCCCAATCTCTGTGGCACAGATGGCCCCATCCTCATTGATTTCAAGGTAGTAAAGGAAGAGAGTAGGAAACACAGGTCCATACCTGCTCCCATACGGTATTTCTACCAAACACTGACAATGAATCCAGGTGTAGCAATAAGGTTTGTAAAATAATAAGAAACGCCTTCTAATCTGAACATGTTGTATTGCAAGTTTATATGATTTAGTTTTCATGACATCTATTGCTTAGTAACCGTTCACAGAATTTCTAAAAATTTAAGCAGCCGCTTGCATGGGTTGGTATGAGCTAACTAGCACATCAGGGCTTCTGTCCTCTTTTTCTCGTGAATAGACTTAACACTTTATATAATAGCTCACCCTGGCCTCAGTTACCTCCCTCCCACACAGGCACCTCTCACTAATAAAAGCTTGACATGTTGAGTCTCATCCTGATGCCTGTTCCACCTAACCCAAGGGAGAGGCGATCTATCCAAGAAGGCCAGCTGAGGGCTTGAGCCAGCTCAGAAACTGCCAACAGGCGAAGGAGATGTCATCCTGCCTTGCAAGTAGAACACACACAGCTGCTGGCACAAGGGAGGGCATGCGCTGCACAAGGACAAGCCACAGAAGGCCAATGGCTGCACAGGTGGGTGGCAAAGCTGTGCTGCCACGGCACAAACACCACAAAAGCAGCTAGTCAGCCCGAGACTGTGAACAAGCCTATGACAGGACCACAGAGCCAAGGCGATCCAGTTCCAGTTCTACCTTGACCCAGAGGAAGGCCTTGGTGTGTGCGTGGGTGCCTGCTTGTGTGCGAGTGTGGTTGGTCTTGAACTTTTGATCCTGACATCTCAGCTTGCTGAGTCCTGGGAACACTGATAAGCTTTACCACACCAAGCTTTGATCTGTGCTTTAAAAGAGGACTCAGAATCCCCCAGAGAAATACCAGAAATGAGGAGATAAGAGAGGAATTCCAAGCAGAAAGAACAGAATATGAGGAAGTGCCGTGGCCTAGGACAGCATGCTCAAACTGGTTTTCTGAATCTTTTTTCATTTTCATTTAGGAGATTTTTTTTTTTTTGATTCCCTGTGTCTTTCTTATTGCCCGATGTAGTAGGCACCCAACAGTTACTTATATTCAACTCATTGCTGTTTTTTTAAATGGTGAGGAATAACCTGGAAGAAGGGTACTGTGAAACTTTACTAATAAGGAACTTAAGATAAATGACAGAAAAAAGTTAAGATCGTGGGTGGATCTGATCCTTGGATTATGGGTGTGATCTCAAAGGAATTTGTTGTTTACTGTTGTTACCAAAGGCATGTACTTTTTTTTTTTCAATAATGTGGCATTTTATTGTATTAACTTTATTTTTTATTTTTTATTTTTATTAGATATTTTCTTTATTTACATGTCATATGATTTCCCCTTTCCCAGTTTCCCCTAAAGAAAAAAACAAAAAACAAAAAGCAACAAGAACAAACCCCTGTTGCCTCCCCACTCCCCATGCTTGCCACCCCACCCTCTCCCATTTATTGGCCCTGGCATTCCCCTACACTGGGGCACAGAACCTGTACAGGGCCAAGGCCTTTCCTCCCATTGATGATCAACTTTGTAATCCTCTACTATGTACATGCTGCCAGAGCAATCAGTCCCACCATGTATACTCCTTGGTTGGTGGTTGAGTCCCTGGTAGCTCTGAGGGTACTAGTTAGTTCATATTGTTGTTTGTCCTAAAGGGCTACAAACCCTTCAGCTAAAGGCAGGTACTTTTAACTAGTAAATGGAGTTACAGCTCCTCATTTTGAAGCTTTCTTCATGTGAGAACATTATATACTAGGGTTTTCTAAAGGAAAAGAATTGACAGAATTTATGGGGATTATTGTTTTGGCAACGGCTCACTCGTTAAGAGCACATACTTCCAGAGGACCTGAGCTCAAATCCCAATACCCACATCAGGTGGCTCACAACTGTCTCCAGCTCCAGGAATATCTATCTGATACCTCTGACCTCTTTAGGCACTTATATACACACAGACAAGCACATAATTTAAAATAATAAAAATTTAAAAAATTTTTAATGGAGTAGAATTTATTAGTGTGACTTACTGGCTGTGGTCTGGATAGGCCAGCAATGGCTGCTTTCTTATGGAAAAGCCAGTAATCCAGCAGTTTTTCTGTCCATGGGATGTCTTAGCAGTTACAATCTGATACTGAAGTCCCAGAGGATTCCTAGAGGGGTGCTCATCTTCAGTCTTCTTTATAACGCCCAAAGAAGCAGGTTCTGACACCAGTGAAGGAATACAGTAGGATGGATGAGTTCACGAGCAAGAATGAGGGCAGAAGTTTCTTGCGTATTTTTTTTTTATATGCCTGCCACCAGAAGTTGTGGCCCAGATTTAGGGTGGGTCTAGACCATGTGAAATGATCTAATCAAGAAAAACCTTCACGAATGCCCAGCTGCTTGGGTTGTAGTTGATTTCAGATATAGTCAAGTTGACAACCAAGATTAGCAATCAACAACATTTTGTAAAAATAATGAGTGAAAGGTATTATCATTCTGTCTAAACTCCACCCCCTCAAATTACTTGGCAACAGCCAGGAAGGCCTGACCCACAATAAAAGGGTTTGCTTGCCCCGCCCCCTCCCTCTCTTGATCTCTTGCTCTTGTCTTGCTTCTCGCTTGTTCTTGCTTTCCCCTTCCTCATTCCCTTCCCCACCTCCACATGTTCATGGCCAGCCCCTACTTCTCTATTCTCTCTCTCTCTCTCTCTCTCTCTCTCTCTCTCTCTCTCACACACACACACACACACACACACACACACACACACACTCTCTCTGCCTTTCTCTGCCTCTACTACCCTCTTAACTCTGCTCCCCATGCTCTGAATAAACTCTATTGCATTGTATTGTGGTGTGGCTGGTCCCTCAGGGGGAAGTGATGCCATGGCATGGGCCCACTAAGGCATCCCCTTCCCCCATACCCCATCACATCCCCATAGAACATATTCTTTATCTTTTATAAACACATCAAAAGGGTTAATAAAATAAATTTAATCCACAAGATCAACAACAAATAGGGGTTCCGGAAACCTCAGAAATAGTAAGAAAGAAGAAAAATGGCTTGAAGTTAGGGTGAAAAGATTTTCAAACAAATTCCATATCCACCCATACCATCAATGAGATGCAAAGTTTGGCTTAAGATATACATACTCTTCAGATTATATGTTTGTCTAGATTTTATTGGAAGTTCCTGGAGAATACACAACAGAGGGCTAAGAAAAAAAAAACAGAGAAGGGATATCTACAGAAAGCAGTAAAGAGAAGAGCATTCCATCACCCAAAGAACCATAGTGTGGATCAGGAAGGACATGGAGGGGTTGGGAGAGAACATCCCCACTGTGCATAGAAACACTATCTGACTGACTACAGTTTCCGCAAGGGAATGGTAACAGGCTTTTTACACATTTGATGGAGCGTTCAAAGAAAACTAGCCAAAATTTAAAAGTTAACCTAGAATGAGCCCCCAAGAAAAACTAATATACAAGGGAGGAAAAAACCATGTCATAGCAATGAAGGACCAACAATGAAGCCACAGGCAGCTGTTATCCTCAGCAGGTAGGGGTGGCTGCTGGTATAACTAGAATGGGGTGGGAGTTGCATGAGCTTAATGCATAAATGTGGAATAAGAGCAAACAGGTTACATTAAAAAAAATGAATAAAACAAGAAACAGCAACCACAGGTGAATAGCTGAGAAGAATCACAGAGCAGCTATTCATAAACAAAAGCTGTTTATAGACCTATTATGCTGTACTTTTAACTATCTACATTTACACAATTTTAGTAAGGTGTAACTAGGCCAAATATGTTGTCAAAACCAAACAAAGAATAGTCTTGTTGTCTCATAAAGAAACACATGACCAAAGCCAAAGTTGCCCAGTGTGGTGGTTTGAGTAAGAAAGGCCCATATCAGCTCGTATATTTGAATGCTTAGTCATCAGGGAATGGCACTACTTGGGAAGGATTAGGAGGTATGGCCTTGCTGGGGGAAGTGTGTCACTGGGGTGAGCTTGAGGTTTCAAAAATCCAAGCCAGGTCCAGTAGCTGTCTCTCTTCCTGCTGTCTGTGGATCCAGATATAGAACTCTAATCTATCTCTCCAGAACCATGTTTGCCTGCACACCACCAAGCTTCTCGCCATGATGAAAACAGACTAAACCTCTGAACTCTAAGACAGCCCCAATTAAATGCTTTTTAAATAAGATATGCCTCAGCCATGGTGTCTCTTCACAGCAAAAAACACTAACTAAGACACCCAGGAAGGTAATCATTTTTGAAAAAGGCTAAAACAATCTCTAAACCTAGCTATCAAACACATTGGCCAAAATAGTTTGTCTTTTCTTGCTGATATAGGTGGCAATTGTGTCTCATTCTGTTGGTAGGAGCTCATCTTCCTAGCCTGATGCAATTGGCTACACAGTGCAAAGAGAAAGGGGGTGACTCAGAAAATATGGGACCTTTTTGGGTTTACTACCTTTGATAGGAAAAAGAGAAAAATAAATAATATTTTTCACAAGACCTCTCAGTTTGAGGCAGGAGAATTGCTGTGAGTTTGAGATCAGCCTGGGCTATATAAGTTCCAGGCAAGCTTGAGCTACTGTGTGAGACACTCTGAAACAGCCAACCAAAGTTTAAGTATAGCCATGACTATGCACATGAAAGAACCATAGCCACAGCACCACAGCATGTGAGTCATGAAGGTTCCTATTAACTCCTACCTAGTGCTGTGTCCACACAAAGTGAACCATGTTCGCTTAATATGTAACCAAACTGCAGCCAAACTTGAAAATACATTACTAGTAACAAGTAATCAATTGTCAGCTGATTGTAGCAGCTACATTGTAGCAGCTAAACTTTTAGCCAGTCACAGCTAAAAAGTCAAAGCTAAAATGAAAAGCTAACCCCAGGAATCCAAATCAGGCCAGTGGTGATTTAACCCACACCGCTTCCTGTGTGTTCCTTCGATAAGCACCACCTGTCTCATGCTTCTGGGCAGAGTGCTCAGAACCTTGTCCAGCTTGTTTGACTCACAAATATTGGACTTGTGCAAATATATTGTTAGATTTAATCCATTCAGGGTTTTCATAGTCTATTGAAGCATAATTTGTGAGTATTCAGTCGTGCACTCACGAGGAGGTTTGACTTTGAAAACAGGCAGATTTCCTCTTTCCCAGAGCCGGCGCAGGACCTGTGTCTCTTACATACATGGAGTAGAATCATGTTCTTGGTCTACCCAAAAGCTTTTCTACCTAGGAGAGGGGGAAAAGGTTTTTTTTTTCTTTTCTAAATCATAAATTGCTAAAACAAAAAAGTATTAAATATGTTTCTCTCTCTGATCTTGCCAAAATCTTCCAGGTAAGCACTAACTCTCTTCAATATATTTTTCATTGTAGATGCTCAAATTAAAACAAAACAAAACAAAACAAAACAAAACAAAACAAAACAAAACCTACACTCTTACCACAAGTTAGAAAAGAGGACCAATATGCACCTGGGAATGGAAGAGTCTAAAACCAAGATGCTCCTAAACTTAATCTCTAGCTTTTCGCTTTGCTGCATGGCATTGGATAGGTCACTCTACTTCTCAGCAATTCAGTTCTCTCCTTGTTTGCAGTCTATAGAATTCTGGGCTGACAATAGTTACAAGTGCGACCCAACATGGAATCCTATGCTCACTTAAAGTATTATAAGATAGGGATAGGAGAGCTTCTAACTTGATTGCATCAAAGAGCTTTTGTAATATCCACAAAATGCCTCAGCAGCATACTCTATGCATGCTAGATATCACTAGTATGAATATTTGGCTGGCTCAGCCTCCCACACAATCACAAGGATCTGAGTTCAATCCCCAGAACCAATGTAAAAGAGCCAGATACAATGGTACCTGGTTCTCGAGAAGCAGAAACAGGCATATTCCTAGGGCTTGCAGGCCAGCCAGCCTAGCCTAATCTCATAAGCCCCAGGCCAAGAGAGATTCCATTTCAAAAACCAAGGTGGGTGGCACCTGGGGAGGAATATGAAAGGGTGTCCTCTATGCTCCACATGTATGTGCACACATATGCATACTCAAGTGCACCTGACCAGGGATTGGTTAACCTATCTAGGTCTTGTCCCCTGAGAAAACCTGGTTCTTCCTCTCTCAGCATCCATTAATGGCCTATAGTTCTTCATCTAGAGGTGTGGTCCTGAGAGATGTTTCCCATCCATGTTACCATGTCAATTTACACCAGATCTTTTGAGTCCCGTGTTATACTAATGATTATCAACAACTTACAAAATGACCCCAAGCTCAGCTAGGATGACAATGACATTTTCTGTGACCGTGGAAGGAAAAAAGTGAAATGTACTTTTAGGTTCATACCTGCTGAGACACTTAGAGAAGATTACTTACATTTCCAATTGAATGATAACTGTTTCTACTCCATTTCCTTTCATAATAATCAAAAACAGCCAAAAGCACAGCTATGAAATATTTCTGAGTGCTGCGCCATTTTGATGGACATTGACAGATTAAAATTCCTAACAAATACACCCACCAAGGAATGCTAAAGCACAGTTCCAGGAAATTTTTCAGGGCAATGAATTCAATTCTTGTCACCATAGCAACCAGAGGACTCACTCTTATTATTTTCATCATAGCATTTCCAAATATTTTTTTTCCCTCACAGTGTATAAGCCACAGACAAAACCAGACTGGCATTGACTATGGTGGGGGTTAGGCTATAAACTAGGAATTTCCCTCCTGGATTAAAGATTACTCCTGAGTAGCAAAGTTGCTTGGATCATCATGAGTCATATACTAAAGTCTTCATAACATTGAAAGAAAGATTTACCTAAGAACTTGGGGTCTGGAGAAATGTCTCAGAGGTTAAAAGCATTTGTTGTTCTTCCAGAGGCCCACATTTAGTTCCCAGCACCCAGGTCAAGCAGTTCACACTGCCTATAACCCTAGCTTCATGTCTCTCTTCTGGCCTCCATGGGCACTTGAATCCATGTGGCACAGAGAGAGAGAGAGATTTATACTTACTTACACACACACACACACACACACACACACACACTTGGGTTGGTGCTACAGAACCATGAGGGCCTGAGCCACAGCACCTGCATGAAAGCAAGTTATGGCAGCATGTGTCCATAATACAGTGTTGGTATGACTTTGACTTTATGCTTTGACCATATTTCTTTTCCTGCAGTTCCAGGACCCAAGCCCCTGCCAAGGGAAATGCCACTGTCTTTCTTTCTCTTTTAATTCTACCCTAAGATATACAATAACAGCTCTCCCCTCCTAATTTCCCCCAGCTCAGCAATATAGTCACTCTTAAAACTAGTGAAAGCTCCAGGAATCAAAGAACGTATGGCATGGGCACTCTGAAGGCCTCTGGTTCCAGCACAGTGCAGCCAACCAAACTTCTGCCAACGATGAAAGAACTCCACAACTACCCTGTGAGTGTGACAGCCACTAACCCGGTGTGGCTACTGAGGCTAATATGACCAAGGCACTGAATTCTAACTTTTTTTCATTTTGATGAGTTTAAATTTAGGGAGCCATGGTGGACAGCACAGCATCTATTCTATTCCTAGATCTATTCATGGAATCCTCCCAGAATACCTCTTCACCTGTCTTATAATGTGTTCTTCCCCTACTGGGATCTTGAGTCTGTGTCCTGAGGTTCTCAGTCCTCTTATTCATAAGACTGACCTGTAGGCAAGACTGTGGGACATTTTCTTGATTAATGATTGATGTGGAAGAGTCTAGCTCACTATGGGAGGGGCCACCCCTGAATTTTGTAAGAAAGCAAGCTGAGCAAGCTACAAGGAGTAAACCAGTTTTGTAGTGTACCTCCATGGCCTCTATGTCAAGCCCTGCCTGGAGTCTCTGTCCTGGCTTCCTTTATGATGATACAAAGCTTTCTTCCCCAGGTTGCCTTTGGTCATGGTGTTTATCACAGCCATAAAGAGCAGACTGTAATAGCAACCTGCTATTCTCAGTACACCAATTTCACCAAAACACACTAGCACAGGGCAGTGCAGTCTGACTCAGCCTTTCCCAGTGAGCTGTCAACAGCCCCACCAAGTTCCTCCTTCAAGTGCATTTCTAATTTCACAAGTTATATTTAAAAAAAATAATCTCATAGCAACATAAAAAAAAGAAAACATGGCTAAAATACTAAAGTCTCCTGGTGCCTTCTCCAATTACTGATGCCCCTCCCTGTGCATGGCATAGAAATGCAATCTGTCATTTCTGCTCTTAGCTGCAAACACACTCTCCTGTGAGAACAGGGCTTTGCTGTCTCTCTCTCTCTCTCTCTCTCTCTCTCTCTCTCTCTCTCTCTCTCTCTCTCTCAGCTGTGAGCCACTTTCTCTTCCACAGCCCTAATCAGGGTGCTCAGAGGTAAATCAATTGTCTTCCTTCTTTTCCTTGGAAAATTACAGATCATTCATTCTCTACTTTTCTTCCATTAAAAAAAGAGAAAGGTATCAATATAATGTAGGAAGCTCAGAATGAGTGCAGTCCTGAGAGAATGTGTATCTTGACATGGGCACAGCCTTGTAAAGGACTCTAGCCTCACACTCATGGGAAAATGGCAAAGCCTTCCTCTCTACCCCTTATGTGGATATTGAAAGTGTATACAGGAAATGTCTCCCATAGCTTTCTCCCTCTGGGAGTTTACAGCCTGAAGATCACTTTCCTAGAGAATGCTGCTGTCAAGATTAGCTAACGCTGCCTCTTTGATACTGATGTATGCCATAAGCCCTACCTCTTTGTTCAACTACATGCAATAACACTGTGTCTCTATTTAACTGTATGCAATACCTCCACCTCTCTGTTCTCAGCTGTATGCAATACCCCCGTGTCAACCATACACAACACACTGAGCTTCTGGGATTCTGCAGTTCCCACTAGAGATCCCAGTCCACTTGATCACAGCTTTTCTGTACATCCATGTATCTTTCTGTCTCTTCTTCATTTTCTCAACTCTCAGTCAGATCCAAGTTCCAGGAAGCCAGGCAAAGACTTGGCAAAAATGGAGATTCCTCAAAAAATAAAAATAGAACTTCCATATGATCCAGCCATGTCACCCCCAAACTATTCACTCACAAATTTGGGGCCAAAGACTTCAAGCCAACACATTACAGCCACACTTGCACATCAGTGTTTGCTGCAGCACTATACACAACAGCTAAATTATGGGATGAAGCTAAGTGTCAAGAATGGAGGAATGGATTGGGGAACTGTGATTTACGTGCACAGAGGAATGTTTTTAGCCATAAGGAAGAATGAAGTGATGTTATTTGCAGGAAAATAAATACAACTGATGATCATCACATAAAATTAAGTCAACCTCAGAAAGAGAAATATATGTTTTCCTTCATTTGTGGGCTCTAGATTTAATAGGTACATAAACCCAAATATAAAAATGTCAGGAAAATAGAAGTGAAACTTCCTAGAGGAACAAAAGGGACTAATGAGGTGGGCAGGAAGGGGAGGGTAACAGGGTATTTTGTTAAAACATTATGTACTTGCATGGAAACAGCCACAAGTAACACACTGCAACAATCATTTCGAGTTGTAGCTCCCTGTTGCTGCTGTCATCCCACCTTGCGGTCATGCTCCTCAACTTCTTGATGTTCTCTCTAGTAGCATCTTGTTTTAAATATTGGTGGATTTTTACATAGTCTAATCTCTAGTTTCTTGGCCTTTTCTCTTCCAGTGGTTTTCTCCACTGAAACCCCTTACACAACTCAGGCAGCCACATCTATTGTCATACCTCAGCTTTTGTCATTACCATGAACTGCAACTCTGATATCTCTGCCATAGCAAGCATCCAGGCAAAGACTTGACAAAAATGGAGATTCCTCAAAAAATAGAACTTCCATATGATCCCATAAAACCTCCAGGCATAAAGAGAATCAATTTGCTTTTATTCTCAGCAGATAAATAGATAAATAAAATGTGGTAGATATAGATAATTGTCTTAGTTTGGGTTACTATTGCTATAATGAAATATCATGACTAAAGCCAAGCTAGGGAAGAAAGGGCTTACATTTCCATATCCACAATCTATTAAGAAGTTAGGATAGGAACCTGGAAGCAGGATTTGATGTAGAGACCATGGAGAGGTAGTGCTTACTGGTTTGCTCCCTGTGGCTTGCTCAGCCTGTTTTCTATAGAACCCAGGACCACCAGCCCAGGAGCACCACTCACAATGGGATGGGCCCACCCACATCAATCACTAAGAAAATGCTCTACAGACTTGCTCACAGCCCAATCTTATGGAGGGATTTTCTCGATTGGGGTTCCCTCCTCTCAGGTGACTCTAGCCTGTCAAGTTGATATAAAATTATTGAGCACAACTGACTTCCTGTCAACTTGACACATAACTTTTTTTTTTTAAGAAATAACATTTTTTCTTGGTTCATCCCCACAATCTAAGGTTAATAAATACCACAAATATAAAACATACCACAAACTTCAAATCCCATAATCTTTATCAATTCAAACACTTTACAAGTTGAGTCTCTGTAAAAATCCCAGGTCTCTTTTAAAATCCTTTCAGTCTTTCAACTGGGGGGTTCTATAAAATCAAAAATATGTTAAATATTTTAATAGGTCAAGAGGAAAGAACCAGGACATGATCTGAACAAAGCAAAACCACATTCCAACAGTATAAATAATTTGATGTCAAATATCTGGGAGTCACTCACAATTCTTTTGGGTGCTTCTAAAAGGCTTGGGTCACTCCTCCAGCCCCACCCTCTGCAGCACACTCAGCTTGTCTTCTAAGCTCGGGCAGGGTCCACTCCACCGATGTAGCTGTCCTGAGCAATCATCCCATAGTACTGGAATCTCCAAAACGCTGGTATCTTCTACTGTAACCGGCCCGCACTTTTACCAGTTGCCTTTCCTGGCCTCTCTTCATGCTGCAAGGCCACAACTTTTCACTATGACCCCTTCAATCCTGGGGCTTCCACTGCTACTTTGGCTACACCTTCACCAGTCACCCCTTTTCTGGCTTCTCACAGTGCCAAGCCTCAGGTGTTCTCCATGACCCCTTTCATGTCTTTAAAACCAGTCCCACCTAGAAGGCTCTTACACGTGACCAAGTTTGGCTGCCAGCACATGGTACAACTTTGGCTGCCTCTGAACACAGCTTTCACATGCTGACTTTGAGGAGACATCTCAGAAGATTTCACCTCAATGACGCTGGCCTCTTCTTAATCACAGTGGATTCGTCAGCCTTAGGTGACCAACATCAAGTGTCCCAGCAAAATAAAGGTTTTTTTTTCTTTAGTGATGTGGTTGCAGCAAATACTTCAGCTTCAGCTGACCAGACACCACAGATTCTTCACACAAATGGCCCAACAGAGTCTTCGTTTCCCTCTGAAAATTCACAAGCCTCCATCTTCTGAGCTATTCTTAATACTCTTATCTTCCAAACCCTGACAAAACAGCCCACTGGGTTCTCAATGCTCAATTGCTCTTCTAACCTAAAGTTACAAAGCCCTTCCACAATCATCTCAATAACAACATGGTCAGGTCTGTCACAGAAATACCCCACTATCCTAGTAACTTTTTGTCTTAATTTGGGTTACTATTGCTATGATAAAACTCCACAAACAAAATCAAGTTGGAGAGCAAAGGGTTTAATTTGCCTTGGTTCCATAGTCCATCACTAAAGGAAGTTAAGACAGAAACCCGGCAGGGCAGAAACCTGAAGGCAGGAGCTAATGCAGAGGCCATGGAGAGAGGCTGCTTACGGTCTTGCTTCATATGACTTGCTCAACCTGATTTTCCACAGAAACCAGGACCCCTAGCCCAGGAGTGGCACCACCCACAATGGCTTGGGCCCTCCCACATCAATTACTAATTAAGAAAATGCTCTACAGGCTTGTCTACATCGCAACCTTATGGAGGCACTTTCTCAGTTGGGGTTTACTCCTCTCAGATGACTCTAGCTTGTGTCAATTGACATAACAGGGAGAAGAAAAGCGGATCAAGCTAAAAAGGAGGATGGAAACTGGAGCAGTGGCCTAGTCAGACTATTTGTCACAAATATCTGAGGAAACAGCTTTGAGGGAGAGCTTACTTCTTGTGACTCACAATTCAGGGGGGTTCTGTCTATGGTGTGTGGCTCTATTATTTCTGGGCTGTGGTGAGGTAGAACAATGTGACAGCAGGCATGTGGTAGAAGAGGCTGCTCAAACATGGCAGCCAGGAAGCAGAGAGAGACGGGTCCAAGGCAAGATCTAGTCCCCCAAACAATTGCCCACTCCCTCATGTTTCTAGCATCTCCCAAAACAGAGCCACCAGTAGGTGACCAAATATTCCACATATGAACCAGTTTTAGGAGTTTTGAGGCCAGGGAGGAGGGTTCCTATTTACACCATCAAGCACCTTAATAATGGGAGGGCCAGAAAAAGAAAAGACACAAAAAAGAAAATATTTATTTATTTTAAAAGGTATTTCAAAAAAAAATCCTAGGAAATTGGGTGAAACCACTTGATACACCATTTGAGTGATTTCAGCATTCAATAACAAAACAAACCAATACCACATGCCCACTCCCAGTCCTAAGAGAGGGTATCTGAGCTGTATTCAGGAGACTGGGCCCTTCCAGATTAACTGCCTGAACCTAAATGTTGACCTGCCACAGAGAAACTGCCTTTGATTTTTCATTTAAATTGTTTCAAGGACAGCAATTAAAAACACATAGGTATTTTATTTCTAGAGTTTTCCATGGTTTTGGACCACAGGTGACCATAGTTAATTGAGGCTGCCAAAAGTGAAACCTAGGACATGGGGAGTCACTGTATCCAGCTCCAGCCCTTCTAACCTTTGTGTCTCACCTAAAAGGGAGAGAAGGGAAACTGGAGCTCAGAAGATATGAAAGCTAAAGGACTAAGGCTCAGTAACAGGACCACAAGCCGCGTTCACCCTTTTTCACACGGACCCTCAGCAACCCAGCAGCGGGGATCCTGTGTAAAGGTTATTGCTAAAAGGATTGCTAGCCACAAACCCTATTTGTTTCTCCAAAAATAAACAAAAAAACCCTACCCTAAACCTAAGGCAACAACCCAAACAAGAACATCTGAGGAAATTTTACCCTCTATACACCTATGACTACAACAAACAGCTCAACTTCCAGTCAGAGTTTCTTAAAATCTCATAAAACCTGTACTAGCATCCTGTTTAGTTTGATTCCTTTAGCCCAGTACGACATATCTGATCATCACTGAAGCACACTTGTCATTTGTGACAAGGAATGTTAACCCACAGGAAACAGAACGTGAAAGACAAGGTAGATTGAGAGGCATACTCAGATTGGGCTGAAATTTTGTAAGCCTCAGGCTAAGAACTTAGAATAACTTGTACACATCACCGTTGTGAAAGAAATCTCTAAAGAGTTAGTGTGCAGAAGCCCCAGAGAGCAACCTATAACAATTGGCTCTAAGTGGGCTGTGGTGGCTCACACCTTTAATCCCTGTACTCACTAAGGAGGCAGAGGCAGGAGGATCTCTGAGTTTGAGAGCAGCGGCCTGGTCTACAGATTGAGTTCCAAGACAGCCAGCTCTACACAGAGAAACCTGGTCTTAAAAGACAAATTAAAAAAAAAAAATCAGTTCTAGAAGCAGTTGCTTGGGTTTGAACCCCAATTCTACTATCTGTGTGAACTTGAGCAGCTACTTAATTAGCTTCTGCTTTCCTGCCATGGGAAGTTAGAGAACTGCCTGAGCATTTTGAAAAGCTTATGCCTAAGGTAGTATAAGGATAACTAACAGCCAACATCTGTATACATCCAGCTTACACATTTAAAGTGAGCTTGAATGGTGACGGCCATTCTTCTCACTGCCTAACTCACAGACAGAGCCAAACAGGAAAGATGATCAAACCCTATGGCAAGTTGTGAGCAGAACTGACTCCAAATGTCAAAATATAAAGGTTTTGAATCTGGCTGGGGGGCTGGAGAGATGGCCCAGAGGTCAAGAGCACCTGCCGCTGTGCAGAGGACCTGAGTTAGGTTCTAGGCACCAACATCGGACAGCTCACAACCACCTTCCCTTTAGTTCCTGGGGAATCCAATGCCCTCGACATGCACACATGTTCATAAAATAAAATACTCTTTTTGAATCTTTTTACTTATTTGCTTGTGTGCTATAGAATCCGACTGCTTCCCCTCCAGATGTCCCTTCAGAGGCTATTTTTCCTTCATGATTTAGGAGCTATTTATGAAATATGTTACTGGAAAACAACGTTCTCTTCCTATGGGTTTTTGTGACTTAAATCATTAAGCTTTTTCCGAGGTGGAAATAATATAAAAGGTGTCATGACTACATTAAATATTTTTCAAAGATAGAACAGCCCAAATAAGAATATAGTTTTTTATATTATTACAAATATATTATATATGTATAACTACATGCTATACATAATTAACATACAATTATATGTAATATAATTAATATTATATTAATATTAATATAATAATATAATTATATAAATTATATAGTTACAAAATAAGAATATAAGAAATAGTTGCCAATAAGAAGCAACTATTATTTATGTATAATGTAAGAATATATGAATGCGCAGGGCAGTGATGGCACGCCTTTAATCCCAGCACTTGGGAGGCAGAGGCAGGCAGATTTCTGAGTGCAAGG
>NW_022196903.1:42153824-42159291 GCF_008632895.1 Mastomys coucha
AAAAAAAAAAAAAAAACAGAAACAAAAAGAAACGAAACAAAACAAAACAAAAGAATATATGAATGCTTCAGTATATGCTAGTACTTTCTGACAGGCCTTCATCTTCAACTTGGTTTTCCTTTGGGTAGAATGATAAGCTCAGAGCCCTTTCTCTTACTTACCAGTGTTTTGTTGTTTGAAAAATCTGTCTTAGGCAGAAAGGCTTTCTACAGCTATTAATTTTGAAATATATATTTTTGGTTATAAATTTAATGTGTTGCCACTATATAAATTGGAAACATGTAACAGAGGCTTGAAAGGTGCGTCATTGCCACCACACTGCATCTAGACGCATGTCTTCCTGCTCAGGTGCGTGTGGTTACTTCTCCACTCTGACTGCTCGGCTGCATTACTCTGTAAGAAAAACGAGATTTCATCTACATAGTCCTCCCTCCATTAGAGCAGCAAATGCTGGAAAAGTCACACACAGTATCTTCTCAAGGCTGGCCCTTACCCTTCTCAAGCGCTCTGTCTCAAAAGGAGCCATCAAAGACGACTTTTCCAAAAGCCAGGAATACAGTCATACCTAGAGACTGAACACCACCAAAGATCTACGCTGGTGATCAGAGACGTAAGTAAAGGATGGTAGCAACTGCTAATTGTGATGTGTTTTCCTACATAAGGTTCTGAGACAGAAAAAGAATATTAGGAAATCTGACTAAAAATAAAAATAAGGCTGTATGTGGCATACACACCTTTAATCTTACACCTCTGGAGGCAAAGGCAGGGGCAGGCTGATAGCCGTGAGTTCAGGTCATCCAGAGCTTACACAGGGAGACCCTGTCAAAACAAAACAAAAGCAAAACAGGGCTAGAGAAATGGCTGTCTGTTGAACACATGTATTGCTATTTTGTGGACCTGAGTTTGGTTCCCAGCTCCCACAGTAGGTTTCTCACAAGCACCTGAACTCCAGCTCCAGGGAGTCTGACACCTCATTTGCACATACCCCCACCCCCACCACAGCTCAGACACACATATGCACAACTGAAAAAAAAAAAAAAGAAAAGAAAAAAGAAAAAGAATTATTTTAAATAAAAAACAAAAAGAGAGAAAAGAAATCTGAATAAAGTATTTGTTGCAGTTTAGGGGTCTTGATTGGGTTTGTTTTCTCTGGCAGTTAAAGAATTAAAAGACAGGGAAAAGTCTCAGGCACATCTGTTTAGCACCAGTTGGCCTTCGGTTACTAACAGCATAGCCGAGTCATTGATCATGGAGCATATACGTGTACTGATGTAGGCAGAGAGGCGTGGGGAATGGGCATGAGGCATAGTGTTCCGGGTTATACTTGCACTGACAAAAATGTCAAGCAAGAAGGTTTTTTAAATGGAAACTAATAATATGATTAGTTGTAGCTACACAAAATGAGGCAATGCCCTGCAAAGCAAAAAAGCAGAGACAGCTTTTCAAGTTGTCTTTCTCTCCCTATGCATTTCTTCCAGGCAAGGCAACATGTAACACCACAGACTCCGGCCCTCTCATCAAGAACAGATTGCAAGACAAACATGTTTTCCTAAATAGTTAAATAATTTAGGACTAGTTAAACAATGCTCTAAAATGACTTTGAAAGGTTATGTCCTCCTTTGCAAGTTCCAAACATAAAGTTTTGTTTCTCTTTCTAAATATATTTAAAGATTTTGTAATTGCAAATAAGCAGGTTTTCTAACGGTAAGTAACCCAAGTTTTTCTACATAGTGAAAGCTTGCAGGTACCTAGAAAGGAGGCAATAAAGTATGGGTTCCAGTTTAATTTGAATTCAAATATGCCATAAATAATTTCTAATAAAATAAGCATATAGCTATAAATAACTGTAGCACAAGCAGGCCCCAAATACCAAGTGACTACACATTGTTTCTCTGAGACCTTTCTATTCTAATGCTCTGTGAAAAACAAACACTTAACAATAATCATGAATTCAGCAAAAATTTCCCCCTAAATGCAGCACCAACACATTCATACTTTCAGCTTATCATTTTCTAAAAATGTGCTCTATGTAAGCACCGTCTGCGGCCTGGTTTGCTGAAAAGTGAGCAGTTCCAAATGCCACAGAGAATCCCAGGGTCAGCTGCTACGGAGGAGACAATGAGATAGCTTTGCAGCTTCTGGCACCTGTGGTCTGCTCTTCCTAAGATGACGTGGTCACAGTCTCTGTCCTCTGACCAGACTTGAATGACCCCCTATTGTTCATACGGACCTAATTCAGAAACTCTTTTCAGTTTACCTCCAGGTACTTACTAACAAATGGGTTCCTGATGCTACTTGACTCTTGTTATTTCATCTCCTGGTCCTACATACTAGCCAGAAAATTTCCTGGTCATTTGGATAAAATAAATTGTCCTTCTGTTTTGTTGCCCCACCTCCACCCCATATGTAATTTGGAGCAATTCCTCTTCTTAGTAAGAGTGGTCAAAACTATGCTAGACCATTTCTCTATGCTGAAAGCAGAACTTGAATGGAAACAATAGTCAGCAAAATAAACAGACATCTCAGGAAGTAGCATTAAGACCAATGAAATTGTTGACACTCTATAACCTACTTAAGGACAACCAGCTCAGTATGTTAGTTACATTTGTATCACTGTGACCAAAGCACCTGAAAGAAGCAACTTAGAGAAGTAGGGATTTATTTTGGCTCACAGTTCAGAGAAATACGGTCCTTTATCAAAGGGAAGGCCTGGCAGCTCAGGTAGCTAAAGGAACTGGGTCCATGGTGGCAGAAGCCAACAGAATGACTCCTACTGGGTGATTTTTCCCTAGGGGGCCAGGAACAAACACCCACACACCCCAGTGGAGCATGACAGAACAGTAACAATTATACCATGGTCCAACTTCGTGAACCAATGGGTTTATTACTTACAGTAGTATAAGTGAGCGGTTGCTTACAGGAGTATGGATGACTCAGAGGCAGCTGCCTCACACAAAAACACATCCCAGCACAAATAATGACTTAGGAAGGCTGCATCCATGGGCCTCCCAGCATGCCTTGCAGGCAACTGGAAGGTCAAAGAGTCTTTCTCCTCAGCTCTTGTTACTTCTTCTATAAGACCTTGTGAGTCTTCTTAAGTTGTAGGAATTTCCTGAGCCTAGCAAGGTTTATTTCCTGAGCCTTTTAAGTGTCATTTGCTTTCTAACTCTTAGTCAGCTTCCCTCCTCCCTTCTGGAGGGAACAAGTCTAGAAGCAGGCCTGGACCTTAATACTCAAGGCCTTCCCCAGGTAACTGACTTCTTTCTGCCCAGCTCTTAAACATTCCACAGCCTCAAAAACAATGTCACCATGAGAACCAAGAACTCAAACATATTGAAAGGGGTGTATCAAAATACATTCCATACATGCATGAAATTTTCAAAGAATAAATAAAACATATACACACACACACTCACAGGTATATGGGACAGTTCACAACTAAACTATAGCCTGAGTTCACAACTAAACTCTGCCCCATAAGCTTACGGCTACTTACAATGCAAAGTGTATTTAATTCCGTATCAAATCTTCTTGTAGTCTCAGTTATCCCAGAATATTTAAAAGTCCCCTCTGAGACTCCAGGAAAATTGTCAGGTGTAAGCCCCTGAAAATCCAAAAGCAAATGTGTATTTCTCATATACAACGGCACAAACCAGACCAAGATAAAACTGAAACCCAGCAGGTAAACACTAAATCCTATGGTTCTATGTCCAGCAGCTGGAATTCGTGTTGCCATTCTGTTGGCTCCAACAGGTCTGGGTAGCCATGTCCCTAGAGTGCTGCAGTCAGCAGCAGATAAGGCTTGTTTGGAGATGACTCGGCTCAGCACACATCTCACGTTCCTGGCATCTCTAAGTTCCTGGAATTTCTCCTACAATTTAGCCTTCACTTTCATAGCTTCTCACTGTTACACATCTCCTGTCCTCGAGGGTCTTCTTCTGGTTCTTCGATGCAAACCTCAAAGGCCCTGAGTCTTTGCAGTCTGCATGTCTGAGAATCCAGCACCACCAAGTCTTCAAAGACCTACACCCCAGTGACCTGCTTCCAATAGTCAAGCCCTATGACGTCCACAAACCCTGCCACTGCCTGGAGACCAAATGATCAAACGCATGAGTCTGTAGTGGACATCTGCTATTCAACATATAAGAGAAAGGATGAGGGTGGGGAGGAGAGGAGAGAAGAGGAGCAAAAGGGAAGGGAGGAGAGAGAAGAGGAGGGGAGGAGAGAAGAGAGGAGAGAGGAAAGGGAGAGGAAGAAGAAGGGAGAGGAAAGAAGTACAAATATTTCAGAAGATATGCATAAATGGCATATTTTAAAACATCATGGGGCACATGCCTTTAATCCCACCATTGGCGGGGGGGGGGGGGGGGGGGGGGGGGCAGAGGCTAGTGGATCTCTGTGAGTCTGAGGTCAGTTTGGTCTACACAGCAAGCTCCAGGTCAGCCAGAGGTACATAGTGAGACTGTCTTAAAAGAAAAAAGAATTTTATCAGATACTACTAATACAGTTCTGGGGTATATGGGGGGGGTGAGGGTAAACTGTTTGTAAACCTTACTTCAAAATTCATGCTCTGAAGAATAAATTTGAATATTAAAATTATTTTGAGGCTTTTCAAAAACAATTCAATAGTGTCCTTATCAAATGGATTAAAATGTTTCTCTCCTACAATTCATTTGCCTTTGCTTCCTCCAGAAAAAGGGGAGCATAGAAGCCTGCTGCTCTCCAGCACCTGCTTCATTATAAAATCAGAAATCTGATAAATAGACTAACTCTGTTAGATGACGAGAGGCCTGTCATCATAATCAGACATTTAAAGCAAGTTACCAAAGATAAGCATTTAAGCCCTAAATTCTCACCACCATCGTGTATCTTAAGGCTCTGTATTGTACAACTTAAGGAAAGACCGACAAAAAAAGTCTACTACCACTCAGTAGTAGAGTAACATTTTTTAAAACTGCTACATTTTATTTTCTAAACTCTGCCCACACTTTCTTTGTTAAGACTGGATGCACACAGCCCTGGAAAAACAACAGAGATTCCGCACTCTTTATCCCACCTTGTACTTTCAAGGTGCACTTTCAGGTTTTCAAATTAGAGTCACCGCCAATGATTACCAGGATGGAGCTCGATGATACCTTGCATTTATGATTATTGATGTGTCTTTTTATAGATTCATTTTTATGTTGAACTACCTATTTTATATGCATTGATGAGCTTAACTCTAATTAGTTGTCTGTTTAGCAAATGAGTATCTGGGATGATTTACGAGCACCTCTAATTTTTTGTGCAGGCTTGACATTTTGATATTGACTTGAGCATTTTACGTATCTTACTGGATGTGTCTTGATAACTCACATTCACAATGAAGAATATACCTACAGGAATTTATAAACACACAGGTATGCCTTGAGTTGATTCATTCAATATTTATTTCCTTCAAAGTCTAATAAGCTTCTACTGCTACAAA
>NW_022196903.1:42159301-42179122 GCF_008632895.1 Mastomys coucha
AAAAAAAAAAAAAAAAAAGGTCTGGAAAGGAATTTCTAAAAATACATTTTTGTTTACATCAAGTCAAATACATTAAAGTTATGTTAGAAATCTAATGAATCTTTCTACTCAATTAAAAAACCCAACAGATCTTTATATAAAAACAACCACTTTTGCCCCTCATTAATTTTCCAAATAATCAATCACTTGTTCAACCAAACCATCATTCAAGATTGACCATTACTTAGAAAATTAATTCACTTCCCTCAGACATTTAAGCTCTAATTATAAATGCAATGTCTCTGCCTGTCACATTTCAGACACCTAGAGAAATGTCTTATGTTAAATTCACAGCACACTTGGAGACAAGAATTCATTAGGGAAAAAAATGTCAAAACTTAGCGGAGATCCATCAAATCAGAAAGAAGCTTAGTAAGGACCGGATATCAAACTTCTGCTTCTGGTAACTTTGACTTATCCCTACAATGGAGCCCAAAAAACAATGTAAGTCATGTTTTAGAATTGCCCCAATTAGCAGCAGGAAAACAAAGCTGGCAGTATTTATGCCCCAGTACCCTTCCAGCTGGTCACCACAGGTAGCCACTAAAAATCAATCAGTTAATAAAAATTCCCAAGCACTTCCAGTTGTGACCGCCTGGGGGCAGTCCTCCAACAAAAGCACACATACAGGATCTTGGGAAAGGACATACACAGGAAATCCCTGTTTCCAAAACTGGCACACAGATGAGAAGATGCAAATGAAGCAACCAGTTTCTTCTGGTTGGTCCTCGGCCTGTCATTGATTTTCAGGCTCCTCCCCTACTCCATTCTAAACTTCCTTCATCCTAGACCATTATTTGTCTGATGGGATTGGGGCATCCAGTCATCTCTGACGTGCCTTAGCTACCAAGCCCTCGTCACATGCTAGCTGCTATAATCACCCATTCACAGGTTAAAAATTCAGAGCACTAAAAGATGCACCAGTAGATCTGTAAATACTTCTCTCTGCTCTCACCATGTTGAAGTCAATGGTATAATATCACCTCAGGGTGCTAACTCTTTTGCAGTAAGACACCAAAATGACCTGACTAGGTGGCACCCAGAGCTTCAACTATAATAAGAACTTTGTCTTTTACTATAATTACAGTGGGCTTCGTGGGGCCCTCACCAACCCAGAAGATATAAACTTGCAAGTTGTAGGAAGCAGTTTGTAGGAAGAGTGACAGAGGCCTCCTTTTGTTCCCAGACTCATGTAACCCACATGTGCTACTTCTCATAAACACACACATATACACATACACACACACATACACACACACATACACACACATACACACACACAGAATGACTATTAGTTCCCAGGTCTATACTACTATGTTTTAGAAAGATGGTTGTCAAACTCTATAGGGTCTCATCTCAAAACTGGAGTCAACCTATGCATTTAAGAGGACACCCCAATGCTTTTAAAGACAGATTCTGGACCTAGTTCATAAATAGGTTCAATGTCGATATATGATGACTATCTTGATAACCCAACTCAGGAATGACCTTGAAAGGTTGTGGTAAGAGGAAATCCCTCCTTTTACCAGGAAGGGGAGGGAACAAAATAAATGCCTCAAGGAAAGAATAAGAACATGTATGGATTTATAGTTTAGAAGGACCAAGATTAAATGACTGGGAAAGGGAGCTGCCAAAGAATAGATTGATACTGATCTATATAACTCTAGTTTTGTCAAAGTCTACTTTTGATGATGGTTCTTAAATGCTTTAACCTCCCTTTTAGCCCACCACCCACCAGAGGTAGTGGGAAAGAAAGGATACGGGAAAGTGGACCTGTTTAGAGAGGTTCTTTGGAGCAGCTCCTGTTTGTGTTGTCTGGAAATTGGCAGTTCAGTTCACAAGTTAGCAGCCACAGCTCGATCCACTCACAAACACTTCACAGATACACCAGCAGTCCAGTTCGGTAGAGTTGGATTAGCAACAGCAGTGACACTACCTAGCAGAGACAGCCATGCCTCAGCCTCAGCACAAGTCAGCAGGGGGGACCAGTGCCAACAGGAATGACAGGAGTTCTCAGCCATGTCTCTCTTAGCAAAGAGAAAATCAGATAAGACTCGAGACCGACAAGCATTGCACAGCTAGCTCTACTAGCAAGCCAAGATTGTCACTATCCTCTGTCACTGTCCTCCATGGGTCTTGAGATAGCATGTGTGTCTGTCTCAGTTGATGTCACTCTGCCAATCAGCCCTCTACATCTGTCGAAGTGGCAAGAACTGCAGCATATCACCAGAAGTTTTTTTGGTGTGTTTCTTTCTATGGAGTCCTGACATACAGAGCTCAACTACACAGTGTAAGGCAGACCAATACATGCATGTTGTTAGCAAAAAATCCTTCATCACATGTCCTTTCATGAGTTTGGTTTACCAAAACCTTTCTCCTGTGTCTGCTTCTGCGAAACGTTCTTTCATGTGTTTGCCCCAGCAAAACACTATCCAACCAATTTTCCAAAGAACCTTTCCACTTCAGATCTGCGTCTGCTCTTACATGCTTAGCTTTAAAGTGGATCCCTCAATTGGAGGCATGTTTTAAAAGATCTCTTCTTACCAATAAATGAGCATTGTGTGAATTGAGGAGCATTATGAGGATAGTGGTGGCAGGACTCATGCCTGAAAGACACACTAGACATGTCACACAGAAATCACTGCCATATATTTCCAAGGTGGAGAGTTTACCTAATATAATCAACTTGCCACCATTTGACTGCCTGGGAACCCAGCGAGAGTCTCTGCCTCTGATGAGCACTTCCTTTTGCTAGATTAGCTTTAGTGAGAGAAATGGAGTTCACTTGGCCTCCATCTCTCCCACCCACCACAGTAACAGCACTCATCTGTCCACTGCACTGACAATGGGATGGCAAGGACAGCACCTAACACTTGGATAATGAGTGGTATTATCTACTTGGTTGTTTAGAGCCTCCTTTAGAATGTTGAATCTCAACATGGGATATGAAGTCTTGCACTTTGGATTGCTCCCATAGGTCCACTCACATGCCTTGTTCCCAGCCCTCTTTGCTAGTGACTTCCCCCAGGATCCTGCCAAGACAGACCATCTTAGCCACTGCTAAGGCACCTACATTTTTACCTAAGAGCCCCCTGATCCTCAGACAGCAGTAGCTCTGTGAAGGCAAGAGGTGGGTTCCCTATGGCAGGATCATTTCTAAGCTAAGTTACACTGCAATAAGGATCCATTGCTGACTCAGCTCACAATGTGAAGACAATCTTTCATAAAATGGATTGAACTCCTCTATTGGATGCTTGTAGTGTGCTGCCCTATGTCCACCCCACTGAGGACCATAGGTATGAGCTTGAAGGGAGAACAAATCCATGAGTGGTAGGGATGTGGTTCTTCACCACCTTCTGTCAAAGTTCCTTCTGTTCATACTCAGTCCTGGCTGAACCATTTCCATTTGATCACCAACTACTATCATGCTCGCTTAACTCTAACTGAAGACATTTGACAGCATCCAGTCCCTGATCGATACTCCTATCACAAAGTGATACAAGATTTTATTCACAAGATGAAGTAAAACTCAAGGATTTTTAACCGTTATTGTTTTAACAAAATAGATCACAATAGAGAAAGAAATTGTGTTCCAAGAAAGTGAAGCTTAAGTAATTGCTTAAAACCCTGCTCACAGATACGAATTGGAAAAAAACAAAACAAAAACAAAAACAAAAAAAACAAAAAAAAAACCTTCATTGTGATGGTTATTTTTAGTTGTCAATATACCACTATCTAGAATTGCCTGGCAAAAAGAAAAGTCTCAATTGAGAATTGTCTAAATCAGGTTGGTCTGTGAACATGTCAGAGGCGGATCATCTTGATTATGTTAATGGATGTTCGAAGACCCTGTTCACAGTGGGTGGCTTCATTCCCTAGGCTTAGAGTGCTGTCAGGGTGGAGAAAGTAAGCTAAGCACTAGAGGCATGCATGCATTCATTCTCCCTCTGCTCTTGACTGTAGATGTGACTAGATATTTCAGGTTCCTGCTTTGCCTTCCCTGAAATGATGGATTGTGACCTGGAAGCCAAATAAATATTTATTCCCTTAAAGTTGTTTGTGTCGGGGTAGTTTTTTCATCATAGCAATAGAAATTAAACTAGGACACTGGTGATGCAGCAAAGAAATGATAGCATTCCTGGTATGCTGTCTGGAGTTTTGGTCTTGTGGTTTTTTTTGGAGTTTTCATTTGTTTTATTTTTTTGCATATACACGTATGCCTGAGTGTAAGTATGAATAGTATATGCATGAAGGAGCCTATGGAGATCAGAATAGGGTATCAGATCCCCCTGAAACTAGAGTTGAGGCAGTTGTGAGCCACCATCTGGGTATTAGAAACTGGACCCAGGTCCTCTACAAGAGCAGTAAGCTCTCTTAACTGCTAAACCATCTCTGCAGTTCTGGGTCAGTTACCCAAAGCTTCTCACATTCATTATTCTTCTGGGAAATGTGTTCTTTCCTAAGTAGAGAGATCCTAAAAAAAAAATTGTTGCACTTTTTAGATGTATTAATATAAATTTTTAGATGTATTAATATAAATAAAGCTTGTGATCTTTAAATTTTCTTTTGATTTTTAGTAATGACTGAAACATTTAAGAAAGTTTAAGGCACTAAGATTGAAATATACCTTGTTATATTTACAGAAATTATTTGAGTACAAGGAATTTTTTCCTTTGTAGCCAACATTTCCAAGCTGTCCTTCAACATCTTCATGGAATGTCGCTGGTTTTGACTCTGAAAGCCAGGAGGTATCTGTTTATGGAGGGCAACCATTCTTGAATGGATTCTGGAGCAAAAAGGGGCTTTGTGATGGAGGGAATGGCTAACCAATGACTGGCCCAATTTGATACCCACCCAATGTGAGAGAGCCAGCCCCTGACACTATTAATGATATTTTTGCTATGCTTACAGACAGAAGCCTAGCATAACTGTCTCCTGGGAGGCTTTGCTCAGCAGCTGATGGAAACAGATGCAGAGACCCACAGCCAAACATCAGGTGGAGTTTGGGAAGTCTTGTGGAAGAGTTGGAGCTAGAGGGATCAAGGATACCACAAGAAGACCTACAGAGTAACTTAACCTGAGCCTATGGATGCTCATAGAGACTGAACCACCAACCAAAGAGCATGCATGGACCTCTGCTCCCTATGTAGATGAAGCAGATGTACAAGTTGTGGGTTCTGTAACAATTAAAGCAGGAGCTGTCTCTGACTCCAATGACTGCTTTTGGATCCCTTCCCCATAGCTGGACTGCCTTGTCTGGCCTGAGTGGGGGAGGATGCATTTAGTCTTACTGTAACTTGATATACCAGGGTTGGTATGAGTTGGTACCTATGGGAGATCTCCCTTCTCTGAGGAAGGGGAGGGATATGAGTGTGGGATTGGGAGGAGGGGAGGGAAGGGGGCTTTGATCAGGCTGTAAAGTGAATAGATAAACAAATTAATGAGGAAAAAAAGGGCTCTGCCATAGATCCAGGCTGTGAAACCTGTACCTAGGGCCCTGAACCTAGAGACTATAGCTCAGCAGAGCCCATGATGGTTAAGGTAGACATGGTTGGTAAAGTCTTGGGAAAAGTCCATTAAGGGAGTCTCAGTCCCCTTGATGAGTTGGCAGGTCATAGCAATCAGAATATCGATGATACACTCCACACTTTTTTAATCTTCTAAAATTGAACCTCCATACCCATTAAATAACTCCCATACTCATTAAATAAGTCACCATTTATCATTCCTCCAGGCTCCTAGAAGCCATTGTACCTTCTGCCTCTATAAATTTGATACCTTTACATACCTCATACAAGCAGAATCATACAAAATTTTATTTTTATGGTTGGCTAATTTCATTTAGCATATTTCCTCAAGGCTCATCCATAGTAGCATGTAGAAGAATAGACTTCACTTATTTTATGTTTTTAAATTTTAAATTTTATTTTACTTTTAATATTATGTATATGTGTGTGTGTGTGTGTGTGTGTGTGTGTGTGTGTGTGTGTGTGTTCTATATGTGTGTTAGGTTCCAGGAAGCTAGGGGCATTGGATTTCCTGCAGCTAGTAAAGTTCCAGGCAGTTGTAAGCTGCCTGACTTGGGAACTAGGAATCAAACTCAGACCCTTCAGAAGAGAAATAGCTGTGCTTAGCCAAGGAATCATCTCTCTATCCCAGCCTTCCATTTGTTTAAAACTGTATAATAGCCCACTGTATTACAACATTTGGTTTATGTATTCATCCATCAATTGATACTTGGACTGTTTCCACCTTTTGACTATGATGATGAAAATTGCTTTTATGAACAGAAAACTAAACATTGATGTAACCAAATTATTTTAATATGTAGAACCCTTTACTAGGCATATATGGGAATCTATCAAGAACAGTAGCATGTTCCATATCTGTAAAGTTGTTGCCTTTACCAGTAATCTACTGGTACCTACTTCCTGCTCTTCAGATTACTTCCTGAAGCTGTGGCTGCCCTTCCACAATGTACTTTTCACAAAACAAGGGTATAGCACTTTCCTGGAATCTACACCATATAGGTAACACAGAGATTTTAATTTAACAAGATGTCTTTAGGAACAAATGACAGAAACCACAATTAAAACTCACCTGAGCTCATAAAAGAGGGGTTTTGTGTGTGATTTTGTTGCTGTTGTTGTTGTTGTTGTTTACACAACTGAAAAGCAGGTGTTTGAATACAGCTGGAAACAGATGCTCCAGAATGTTCTAGGGATCCAAATCTTTTTTTTTAATTCTGTCCAGCTTTGTGCATGTTATTCTTCAAGTAGCCACTCCCTAACAGTGCTAGGTATGTTCAATCCAAGAATGACTCTTTCCCACTTAGTGAAGTCCTCAGACTGTTTGGTTGGCCCAAATGGGGTGATAATTGAGGCCATAAACCACTCACTATGGAAGGAATGTATATATTCTCCTTGGCCATGTCTATGCCACGTGTCATATGCACACCTGTGAAGTTGTGGGCAGAGCATCTCTCTTTCTGAAGTGGACTGTCTGAATGTACTGTGTGGGGAATCCTACAGCCTAGACAAAAAGTACAGGTACTGTTCCAGAAAAGACATGTAAATATTGGGAAAGGAAAAAAAAAAGTATCTGTTAGCACTGCCACTGAGGATAACAGAAGAGAATCAGATATGGAAATCTTTTAAAACTTGTTCTAGGACTAACTGCCTTCACAGCCTCTTGACTGTCTGTTCACCCGTGAGACCAGAAACACAGTATTTTCTCAGAGCTCTCGTTCAAATCAGAAAACTTATTCCCTAACCATCTTCCCAGAATTAGAGATGGTGGGAATATCCGCTCCCTTTGGGGAAAATTCAGTCTCTGCCAACAGTGTGGTCAGCCATACAATTCCAACAAGCCATTCATCTGAAAACACAGTAACTCCCCCACATGTATTAGATTTCCCCACATCTGGCTTCATCCATCTGAAATAACAGCGCTGTGGGGCACCAGCATCTCAGGCCACAGGGGCTTAACTGAGCCAAGTCTCATTCCTCTCCTTTAGATACAGATGATCCTCATGTATCCTTAGAAACTTCTCCAGGGCCATTCCTTAGCAACTACTTGAAAGAAAGAAGCTACATTGTTCTAAGATCAAATAACTGTTGACTATTCCAGATAAAATGGTTCACAGAGATTATTTATTTGAAGCACTGAATATCATAGAGCCCAAGGAACACTAAATATCAACTTTTAATTACAATCCAAATCTTCCAGGTGGGGCTGCTGCTGCTCTGATAGAGATGGATGTAGTGTTGAGGGCAGAAACAGAAAGTCTGTAGTCAGCATAATGGTCTCTTAGCCAGAATGGACATGAAGGAGAGAAGAAGAAGAAGCCCTCTGAAGATGGTATGGGTGAGAGAGGGAATGGAGCACAACAGGTGCCCAGCTGCCCCTGGGAGGACCCCTGCTCTGAAAGCTTGAAGGCAGCTGTCAGCAGCCGTAGGAGGTTTACAGGGCCAGAGTCCAGAATAGAAGCTGAGCTGCTACCGGCCATGTAATCCCACAGAGGTCTTTAGCCATAATGCTGCACAGCTCATGGATCATTCTACCTCGCCTTGTGTCGTTTACACAGAAGGAAAGGGCCAACAATCTCTCACAGCGTTGCCTGTATATCTGGGTGTTTCTAAGTCAGGTATTCACATCTTGGGGACTTCCAAAAACTTGTTTTTGAAATTATTCCCCAGACAGGCATTAAATGCTTTTAGCACAAGAAAAAGGTCAAAGGCATGTATAATTGATGATAAAAGGGTTTCAAGTGAGAAACATTAAGAGTTGTTTTTAAGCATGTCTTGATTTTTTTTCCAATACTCTGTGTTTGTCTGTATAAACACTTAAAGCACATCTAATCTCAAAAGTAATGGCATCTTGACATCCAAACCAGCCACACCCTTCTCGCCATGATGGGCAGCCATCATGTGGCCTGCTCATTTCATGAAGGTTCAGGATTGCAGAAGTAGCAGTTTGGAGAGTCCTCGGCACTGTGATTATTATATGGATTTTGAACACCAAGCAACTCCAGTGGCTAGCTATAGGGTTCAGTAATAACTACCAACTGGAAGTGTGACTTTTTTCTTTTAGCCTACCATATCAAATAACAAGACTTCTTCTGTTAAAAAACAAAAAAATCTTTTTAATAACTTCGTCCTAACCCTTCTCACAGGGAGAAAGCACTTTTTCCCAGTCTCAGCTCCTCTCGGTACAGTCTTGGTCTCTGCCCTCACTTCCATCTATTTTCTGTGCACAGGGAAAATGTCACTTCCTGGTAAAGGTGATGTTTTCACCCTGCCACTACCCACAGCTTAGCCCTATGCATTCTGTACCTAAAGAACTCAGGAGACCCCAAACATCCTCCATAAGTAAAACCATTTACTGCTCCGTCTATTCCAGGACAACTAAAATCTGATTAGCTCAGGATTAAAAGTGCACCCTCACTAGGATACTTCCTTATTGTTCAGATATTTAAATTTTGCAGAGAGGCAGTGGCCTGCTGAGGGCCACAGAAAGGGTCATACTGAATATGGGACCATCTGTCACAAAACAGAAGTGACAGTGCCAGACATTTTAAATGACAGCATAGAGGGATCTCTCTCTCTCTCTCTCTCTCTCTCTCTCTCTCTCTCTCTCTCTCTCTCCTCTCTCTCTGTTTATGGATTTTATAAGGGCCCCTAACAGGACTCTGTGGCTGAACCAAATTTGAGACTAATAAATACTGTCCTCAGATGAGACCATATGTCACAACAATTAGTACAACCTTATAGAAACTGTCCAGGAGTGAGGGGTGGAAGATCTCTGAGCTCAGAATCAGGAACAGAAAAGAAACACAGAATTTTCTGTTCCAGAGACAGGCATGTCATTTTTCCCTAAGGGCTCAACCTCTAAGCAGCCCCTCCCTCAACTATGCCAGGAGGGATTCTGTGTCCCCATACTGACAACAGCTGTGTATGGTCTCTGAATCCAGCTTGAGTTTCAAAAACCTACAGTTGACCTTCTACCCAGCATACTGTTTGCCCTCAGGGAAGCCAGCTGGTTCCTCAGCCCAATCCAGGCTTCCTTGCCTTGAAATAAGCTTCCTCCCCAGGAATTCTATTTCACTCTCACCTAATCTTGACCCAAATGTCAGGATGTCCTTAACTTAATGTCTCAGTCTGTCTGAGAAGCAGCTGAAGAAGTGGGACTTTGAAGTTCGTCCATTTCTTTGTTGCCTAGCAACACACACCAAAGGCCTTCAGTCTTCCCATCTGAAGTGGCCACTTCTATCATTAGCAAACAGCCATATCCCCATCACCCATGGAAGCATTTACTGGGAAAACCAGGGAGGAACTGAGCTGATTCAACTTTCCTCAGCCCTACACAAAGTCATCTAGGGGTTTTTTGAGGGGATGGGTGGCCCCAATTTAATTCTGCATGCTTCTCCTCTACACAAGAGGACACATGCTCGTCAAATGTCAGAGACAGCACTGCGTGTTCCACAGCTCCTTACATGCCTCTGCAAGGCAGCTTCAACAGCAACCCTGTCTTCTCAATGGGTCTGCATCTTTCTAGAGACCTTTGTGATGATAACCTGTTTAGCCCAGCTCAGAAAGAACCAAATTCCCACCAGTTTAACTACCCCTAAGGCAGTAGAGTAGGTCACACCGAATGATCTTCCAGCCAAGGAACAGCTGCTCAACAAATAACTTATGAAAAAAAGAAGATTTTTTGATGGATGGACTAAGTCCATTCCCAAGTATGGTTAAAACTGCCTGTCTTGGTGGAGAATCTCTGTTAATTCCTCATAATTACAACAAAAACCAATGGAAACAATCACCCAGCCCAACAACTCCATAATATAGCTCGCAGTGTTTATATTGACAGTCTCTTTCACCTCATCTGAATGAGATTTTTTTTTGGGGGGGGGGGGACATCTAACTACCAGCCACTTCTCCCCCTTCCTCCCTGCAGAAAGTCTGTCACAATGATCTAAGATGATAATTCTGACTTCACAGGCTTTAGATGATTTCTTCTAGGTGTTAATCAGTTGTGGCCATATGGTGAGGGTGAGGTAATTCATTTTTACTTTACAATGGATGCCTTAATTGCATTTTCAGTACTAATATTGGTCCTTCTGTTTATTTGAGTTCCTAAGAGCTGCAGGGAATGTGATCTGAATTACAATGAGGACAAACCCCAGCTGAAATCCTGCAGTCAATAAGGACTCCGTTCCGGATAGACCAGAGCAGGTGGGGGATAATGAACGGCTGAGGGAAGCTGCTCATTACTCTGCTGCCTGGCCCCTCTCTCACCTCCAGTTTGCTCCAGGCATTTTAGACTTAGCTGCGACCTCACCAGCAGACTTGCCAATCTGGTGGTCAGTAGTGAGCTTCCTTCCTGGTTCTGAATCTTGCTGCTGCCTCTGGGGATAAGTGTGACTTAGTTTTACTGATTGCTAGTGAGTTGTTCTCTTCCAAGATGCATGAGGGTGCTCACAAGCCCTGAAGAGCATCCACAGGAATATTCGGATTATGAAGGGAAATGGGAGGCCCTCCTGCTTGGTAGGAAAAAGTATCCAGCAAGCTTTGCCTAGGTGGGTGGGCAGTGATGTTTGGGTCCATCCCAAGGCAGTGAGGTGAACTTCATATATCACACACCACAGGAAAAAGCAAGGTAAATTAAGTCATTTAATTTGCCATTTTAGTCAATCAGTGTCTCTTTGAGAATCTAGTCACTTATTCACTTTGTTTTGGCTGTCTAGTGTGTATCAGAGAACGGGGCTTAAGAACATTTAAAGGCAGAGGAGGACAGATGGAAAAGGGTCCATAACTTCAATGAGACTGGCAGTCTTCCTTGGAGAGACAAGTCCTTGTGGGAAACTTCCTCAGTATGCTTGTACTCAACCCGAGTCACACTGACTTGGAATTTTCCAGCATACAAATGGTATAGTTGGGGAACTGAAGAGAGAGCTCAGTTGGTAAAATGCTTGCCAAGCAAGCATGAGGACCTGGGTTCTGCCCCCAACACTTCACCTAAACAGCTACATGTGGAAGTGAGCATACACTTGTAATCCTAGCTCTGGGAAGGCAGACACAAAGGATCCCTGGAGCTCACTGGCCAGCCAACCTAACCCAGAGAGCTCCGGACCCCGCTGAGAAACTCTGTCTCTGACACTGAGATGGATGGCTCCTGGAGAATGACAGCCAAGTTTGACCTCTGGCTGTGAAGTATCCACAGAGAAGACCACTATGACACAGGTTTTCAAGCCAATAGAAAGTCTTTATTAGCTGGCCAGGAATTACCCTGGGTGTTCATGACTTGAGTATCATCCAAGCTGTTCTCAAGGATGAGCCTTTAAGCAGAAAAATCACATCCTGGGTTGACACTCCTTAGGTAGTCAAAAAGCAAGGTTAGTGCATTCAGAGACTTTCTCAGAACTGTGGGCTTTGATGGATTAGGTCTTTGTTCTCATTTTGATGGGGGTTGCTGCCTATGTTGCTGAATATGTGCTAAGGCCTGAATGCTAATACCATCATGGCATCAGTTGTGGTAAGGTTTAAGGGCCTGTTCTTAGCATCAGGGCCTCCAAAGTCTGGTGTCGCATGGGCGGATCTCACAGACCTGTTGCCAGGGCAAAAGCCACCATATTCCCAGAATCCACTGGGCTCACCTCCCACCTTTACCTGCTGCCACTAAATCAGAACTCATATATATACATGGGGAATGTTCCTCCATCTCTCTCTCTTTCCCTCCTCTCTTTCCGCTACTGCCCCCTCTCCCTCTCAATTAAACCTCTTACATGTGGAACTTTTTGGGCCTAGTGTGGTATATTCTGATGTGACCAGCCATTCTAACACATTACCTGTAACATCTACACAAGTACACAAGTATGCATACCCACAAACACATGAATACACACACACACACACACATACACACACACACACACACACTGTCTATTTTTACCCACCAAAGTAGAAGTTATCATGTTCAACACTCCTCTCTATGCAGATCCTTAGACATAGCTCCCAGACTAGGAAATAAGTCCATAGATAACTTCCACCTGGTCAACCCTTTCTATTGTAGGCCCTATGCTGTTCCTTATGTCCAGCCTGGTTCCTCATTCCCTATTAGAACTCCAGATCTTTAACTCCTTGCTTATTCTTGACCCTCTCAACCCTTAAGTTTTACCTGACCTAACTACTCATACTTCCTCCCAGGAGTTTTCTTTGTCTCTGTTCTCCAGTATTGTGCCTGGGACCACATAATTGTACATCTACTTTTGAATTAGCAGGAAAGTAAGAACTCAGCTACAGGAAAACTCTAATCCACTCTCTGGACCAGAATAGCCTGCTCATCTTGCAAAGACTAAAAAAATACAGCTCTCATGCAAGAGAATTTTGATATATGGATACCAATGATAATTCATGATACATGGGTATTTAAAAGAAAGTAAGAAAAGATTATCACTGCCCAAACCCACCTTTTAAAGGTAGAAGGACTCACATTAAATGACTATAGCTGGCTTTACAGTATAGACCAATCTTCACAGTCCTAGATTCGAGATAGTACTGTGAGTTCTCTAATCCAGAACATTCTGAGATTTTCAAAAATAGAAAATTCATTGCCTTTGTAATAAAAATTTTAAGTTATTTTTATTTAAAATGTTAACTTAGAACCAAAGTATCTCTTCTCTAGCTCAGTGTCTAATACGTTGACCATGAAACAGTAGAAAAGAAAAATGGTATCGCAATGACAGGAGTTTATACAATTGAGATCACCTGGTAAGACAGGAGCAATGGTAGTTGGGGATGGGAGAGAGTGAGACTCCCTCTCTTCGAAACAAACCACTGTCATTTTAACCAGACCCAAACCCTCACTCCAAGACCGGCACTCATCCACTTATGAGGATGAGGTCCCCATAACCTTACTATTTTCCACTCTGCCCTACCTCATAGAACAGTAGTTCTCAACCTACCACAGGGGTCTCCTAAAAATCATCAAAAACACAGATATTTACCATTATAATTCATAACAGTAGCAAAGTTACAGTTATGAAGTAGCAACAAAAAAAATTTATGGTTAGGGGTCACCACAGCATTAGGGTCAGTCACAACATCAGGAAGATTGAGAACCACTGTCTTAGAGACTTTAGTTTCCAAGATTCCAGTACATGAACTTTGAGGAAGCAAACCATAACCTACCATAGCAGTCAGGGGTAGCACATAACTACTGAAGATCACTCATCTCATATTCAAAACATGGATGACACCGTGCAACATTATGGCTCAGGAACCTAAACAACAAGGACAGCCTCTCTCATGGTCGTTCCTATTTATTTGAGATAATTACGAGCAACTAGAAAGCTTTCCCATCTGTATACTATTGCCCTAGGACCAAGCATGCAGGACTTTGAAGAGCAAGAAGTCCTACCCACATAGCAATAAGCACCAGGTCTTCAGTAATTGTTAAATATTCATCAGGTCACTTCCATTTGTTTCCTTTTCTTGTTTTTGTTTTGTTTGTTTGTTTGTTTGTTTTTAACATTGACCATTTTTGATGATTTAACTTAGCCTTAAAGCTGATTGAATTTTATGTTTTGAAAGGATATTTCAGACTACCCAGATCATAACTCATATATATTACATATATATATATGACCTTATCACAAATGACAAGGTTATAACAATGCAAATGCAATTTGAATTTCTTTCCATATAGGTTAATGTTAACTTTGGTTTTCACTTTTAAAAAGTGTGTGTTTGTGTGTGTCTGTGCATGAGTGTATGTATATACATATGAGTATAGTATAAGATATAGATACAGATATAGACAATCTTAGTTAGGGTAACTATTGTTGTGATGAAACACCATGACCAAAGAAACTTGGGAAGGAAAAGAGCATGGTTTATTCTTCCATATCGTCATTCATCACTGAAGGAAGGCAAGACAGAAACTCAAACAGGCAGGAACCTGGAGGCAAGAGCTGATGCAGAGGCCACAGAGGAGTGCTGCATACCAGGTTGTTCTAGAACCAGTTCTGGTATTTATCAAGGTTCTCTAGAGGATTTTAGAGTGGTTTACAAGCTGTGGCACAGCGAGCACAACAACAGAAAGTTCAAGAATCCAGTGTTCAGTCCACCAGGTTGGATGTCTTAGCTGGTCTTCAGTAGCTTCTGGAGTCCTGAAGACATAGGCTCTAATGCAAGTGAAGGGATAGACTGGCCAGCAAAAGCAAGCACCAGACAAAGAGAGCTTCCTTTATGTATGTCGTTTATAATGGCTGCCAGTAGAAGATGTGGCTCAGATTAAAGGTGGACCTTTCTGCCCCCAAAAGATCCTGATTAAAAGTGGGTCTTCCCGCCGGGCAGTGGTGGCGCACGCCTTTAATCCCAGCACTTGGGGGGGCAGAGGCAGGCGGATTTCTGAGTTCGAGGCCAGCCTGGTCTACAGAGTGAGTTCCAGGACAGCTAGGGCTATACAAAGAAACCCTGTCTTGAAAAAACAAACAACAACAACAACAACAAAGTAGGTCTTCCCACTTCAAATGATTTAATAAAGAAAAAACTCCTTATAGGTATGCCCAGCCATTTGGGTTTTAGTTCATTCCAGATATAGTCAAGTTGACATCCAAGAACACCCATCACAATTTATTAATAAACTTCATTTTTAGAACTATGTCAGGTTCATATCAAATCTGAGTAGAAGATATTAAGTTCCAGTCACTTTCTTCCCCCATACATGTGTAGCTTCCCCACTAGCCCCATCCTACCCTGGGTGGTACATTTGATGCAAGTAGTAAATCAACACTGGTATTATCATTGTTCCTCAAGGACCACAGAGTATTACCACAGGCTTTACTCCTAGTATTCATGGTCTATAGCATTAGACAAATGCCTAATGGCATATACTGCTAGCATACATGTAGAATAGTTCCTACAACCTAAAACTCTTCCATGTTCCACATATTCAGCCCTTTCCCCTCCTCCCTCTCTTCTACTGCTTTTTTTTTTCTTTCCTGATTCCATGGTTTTGCCTTTTCCAGAGTGTAATAGGGTTTGTACAACATGGTTCATTTTATGGGTCAACTTGACTGGATTAAGCACTAGAGAGGACTTAGGAATTTATGGGTGTGTCTGTGGGTGGCACACATTCCCAAGAGGATGGCACATGAGTCTGTGGACTAAGCTAGGAAAATCAGCCCTTCATAGGGAGTAGCTCCATCGAATCAGCTGAGAGTCCACATGGCATACGAAAGTAAGGGCTCTCTTTTAAAGCTTAGACACTGTTTTGATCTTACCCAGGCTCTCTAACCTTTAGACCCTAGGACTCACACCATCAGCATCTTAGGTTCTCAGCCACCAGACTCCAAAATGAGAATTACAGCATTGGCTTCACCGGATCTGAGACTTCATACGTTGTCAGCATCCTAGGGTCTCTAGCTTGCAGGGGGACCTGTCATAAGACTTCTCAGCCTTCATAATCATATGTGTCAATTCTTTCATATATCTGTGTCTTTTTCCTCCACTATTCTATTAGTCCTTCTCTCTCAAAAACCCAGACACATAAATTTGAGAGCACACAGGCCTTTTCAGATTGGCTTCTTCCATTTGTAGTATGTAATGGCATCTCCTCCAGGTCTTCCCATGGCTCAATAGCTCGTCTCTTTTTAGCACAGAATAATATTCCATAGTGAGAGGTAGAGTTCATCTACCTTCCCGCCCCCAATCACCTACTAAAGAATGCCATAACTGTCCAAGGTTGAGCAATTTTTTTCATTTATTTTATTTTATTTTATTTTATTATTTTGGTTTTTTTTTGGTTTTTCGAGACAGGGTTTCTCTGTGTAGCCCTGGCTGTCCTGGAGGTCACTCTGTAGATCAGGCTGGCCTCAAACTCAGAAATCTGCCTGCCTCTGCCTCCTAAGTGCTGGGATTAAAGGTGTGTACCACCACTGCCCAGCTAGACAATTATTAATAAATTATGAATAAATGAAAAAAATTACGAATAAATGTCCATTGAAGGGTTTGTGGAGGCATACATCCACAACTCATTTGGGTAAATACCAAAAGCAAATTTGTCAGATTATATGGTAAAAAAATATTTTTTATCAAAAATTAAAGATGAAATATTTTGTAAATATTTTAAAAATTATTTCAATTAAAACGGCATTAGGAATAACAAGTGTCTCAGTGTCCACCACCCAGCACATTTGCATAGCATTTCCCAGTCTCACTTCCTCCCTGGAAGTAGTCATTCTGAAATTGTTCCTTTCCTTTGTATATTTTACTTTTGTTGTTTATATATTCCTAAACAACACAGTATTTTTTTATGTTTTTAACTTCGTATAAGCAATATTATCCACATACTTTTTCTAGCCTATAGTCTGTCTCTCCCCACTCCAGGTACTAAGTTATAAAACTTACCCACTGGGTGAGGGAGGCAGCTCAGACAGCAAAGTGCTTGCTGTATAAGTACAATATCCTGAGTACCCATGTAAAACACCAGGCATGAGGATACACTTGTAGTCTAAACATGGCTGAATCTGAGACAGACGACTCATCATCCAACTTGCCTTGGAGCAACTTGGATGCCTCCAGCATCCGTGTAACTACTAGACCATGACTCCTAAGATACAGAAAGTTAATGGGGGTGGGGGCAGGAAAATACCGAGTGGTCAACAAGTGAGGTCTTATTTCTGGTGCATGCAGGTCCCTCAGGTTTCATCTCTGGGCCCATGAGGGTCTGTAGTTGCCACCTTCATCAGATGGTGCTCTCCTGACTGAGTGGCAGGTCCCCTGTGTCCTTGCCAATCTATGTCCTGCTTTGGAGCAAGTTGGAGGGGAACAGAGTGCTCTGGGCTGTTTCTTAACTCCCCTCATCCCAGCAGTCCTTCCTGCTCTAGAGGCACATTCTGCTCCCCACACAAGTCTGAAAGAAATAGTCATTTTCACTAGCGGGTATATTTACTGGATTTTTTTAAAGACACAGACAAAAGAGCTCCTTTGGAGATCAGTTTTATGAAACCGTAGGACTTCAAATAAATCTTTCCTGTTTGATTTTTAAACAAGAAACATTCATTGTCCAACTGACCTGAACACTACAGCCTGAAGACAAATAAAACCAGAGAAACCTGCTTTCTTGGATTTCTGAATCACCTAGTACTTGCCTGCCTTCTTAAAAACTCTGCAAGACATTTCCACTTAGGACCCACCAGTAATATTTTTCCTGTCTGTTGCCAGGTAAACACCTACAGTGTTTGAAAATGGTTTACTGACTAGATCGTCCCTTTTCTGCTGTCCTGTTCCTACACTCTTTCTTAACACTTTCCTTTCTCTTTCTCTGGCTCCTAACCTCTTCATCCTCTTGCTTTCCTCATAAAATGTTAATGACCTTTTTTTCTATTCCGTAGCCCTTACTTTTACTTCTGATGTACTTCTGATGTATGTTCTAATCTCTCACCTGCTCAAAGTCTGGTAGAAACTTTCTATCCGTTGCTGTTTGGAGAGAGAAAAAGAAAACAACAAAACCAAAGTAAGTAACTAGAAATTCTCTCAGGAACTAGCCCAGCCCCCAAGGATCACTCATGACCCTTTTCATTTACACAAGAACTGATTCTCACTTCCCATGTAAATTGCAAGGGGGAAAAATGCCAAAGGAGGGGCTGGCCTGTTTACTAGCATTAATTCCTCCCTATTGTGGTAAATCGGACCTTCTGAGAGTAAACATGACGTTGCCTTAACAAATATTGATGCTGATCCACTCTGGAGTCTGAGTGTAAGACTTTGTTCTACCTTAATGAAGTAAAGGAGTGGGGAAGCTATGTATAAAGACAAACTTCTTTAACATTTTAAAGAGATTAAAAGAGAAAGTTAGGGGGCTGGAGAGATGGCTCAGAAGGTAAGAGCACTGACTGCTCTTCTGGAGGTCCTGAGTTCAATTCCCAGCAACCACATGGTAGCTCACAACCATCTATAATGGGATTTGATGCCCTCTTCTGGTGTATCTAAAGATAGCAACTGTGTATTCAAATAAGTAAAATAAATAAATCTCTTAAAAAAAGAGAGAAAAGTTAGAGCCAATGTAACCAACAAAGGCAGGACCCACATGAGCAGAATCCTTGGCATTACACAGCATACTCCTAGGCTAAAGTCCTGGCTCTAGGGAAAAGAAACAAGCTTGGCAGGTCTCTCTGGCATAAGAATGTGTGGTATCTCCACAATCTTAAAACACAGAGCAAGTATGAGCCCCAGAACCCAAACCCCATCTCTGCCTTCGGGTAGGCCCTCAAAGAGCAGGAGAAAAGGCAAAAAAGCAAGAAAGCTGTAAGTCAGGAGGCATTGACCTACAGCTTCCATCCTGCCAGATGCTCTAAGCAGTACCCACTCCTCTGCTCAAGGACATGGCTCCTCTTGAGCAACCATTCCCCATAACCAGGTCTCAAGAATCCCCCTCCCCTCTCCCTCTCCCTATGGAAGCATCTCCCAAACTCATCCCTTCCTAGTTATCCTCTCATTTTTGACACCTTTAGTCCCTGACCAACTTCCTTTCCAGTTAGAGCATTTGAGCATCTCTTCTGCTTCCCAGACCAGTGGTTGACAGAGACTCTGCTGTCAACTGAGGTTAGCCCAGGACTTCTTTCTATACTCTCTTACTATTTCTTGATTGTGAATGTCTTACTTCATCTAAGAGTTACTTTCATAATAAATCTTCCATGTGGATCTACTGTTTTCTTTCTTTCTTTTTTAAAGTTTTATTTAGTTATTATATGAAAGTGTACTGTAGCTGTCTTCAGATACTTTTTCTTCTCAGTCCAGCCCAGCTCACTCCAGTCCACTCCTTCTGGCCTGCTTGCTCCAGCCCAAAGATTTCTTTATAGCTGTCTTCAGACACCCCAGAAGAGGGCATCAGATCTCATTATGGATGGTTGTGAGCCACCATGTGGTTGCTGGGATTTGAACTCAGGACCTTCGGAAGAGCAATCAGTGCTCTTACCCTCTGAGCCATCTATAACCCCGGTTTCCTTTTCTAACGTCTCCATCTACTTTGGGTATCAGAGTTAATGCTGCTTTCAAAGAATGCTGATGCTCTCAAAGAAGAGTCTTCTCTTTAATTTTTATTTTCTAATAGCCTTTAGGATAGCGTGAACATTATTTCTTCCTTAAATATTTGGCACAATTCATAAGCAAAGAATAAAAAACAACTTCCCATCATACCTACAAGCTACAACTCTTCCACCTTTCAATTCCAGCATCCACATGGGATTAGCAACTGTCTATTTCTTTAGTTCAATGGAGA
>NW_022196903.1:42179132-42184607 GCF_008632895.1 Mastomys coucha
CACACACACACACGGTGCACAGACACAAATACAAGCAAAACACCATACCCATAAAACAAATATTTCTTTTTAAGCTGGACATTGTCAGATCCAAAGGAAACTCCAATTCCCCAAAATCCAAAAGGCAGTCCAAATATCTAGAAATGAGTTCAACCTGCACTACAGGAGGGTTTTTGGCAGTAAGGTAAAAGCCAGCATTCCGCAGCAACTTGTGAAACCAGCTCCCATCTGCCAAAGGAATCATTTCCCTTACCTCGGGACATACGGGACATATGACTTTCTATGACACCTATCATCAAAGTGAATGCTGACTTGCAGGCTCCCTCAGTATCACAAGCACCTGCTACACATTTCAAAGTCCATGCTAGCATCCCAGCCCTTCTTACCCCCTCCTCGATCCTAAACTCCCTCCAGCTCACAGGCTTCTTGTGACCTGGCTAGTCTCACTATTCTCTGCTCTTGCTTCTCTCATTATCTAGCTATCCTCTCTCCCTGCTATTCTCCCCTCTCTCATAAATAGCCCCGGCCATGACCAATCTTCTGGCCATGACTCTTCCAGATGCCTCTGGCTGTTTTCTCTCTCATATCTATAATAAAACAAACAAATAAACCACAACAACAAAAACCAAAAACCTTCAACCATATCACAGAGTAGTCAAGTCAACAGCTTCTTTACTGCACCCCTTCACATCTAGGTCTATAATTCAACGTTAGAAAAGAGTTGCAGAGTGACCTTTCTTCAAAGATGAGTCCAGTTCCACATGAACCCAAGGGTCAGGTACGGCAAAATTCACCTGTTTCAGGCCTGGAAGAGTGTGAAGATACAGACTCCAAGGAAGTCTGCCACAGCAGGACTAGGTAAGAATGCTACGCTGGCCTTTCTTTGCTGTGTGCACCCCCCAGAACTCGTGCATTTACATCTGAACTACACTGTTAGTTACCTGCAGTTTGTCAGATATGGCGTGTCTACCCTAACAATTCATTGAGACAGGTTATGGAATTTAATTGTTCTCAATCAACATTTCCATACCTTCCTAGAGCCCCGCTTAGAAATGGTGAATGCTGGTGTGTGTAGGTTGGAGAGATGGATCAGTGGTTAAAGAGCACTGACTAGTCTTGCAGAGGACCTGGGTTCTGTCCACCAGCCTTCATGTGACAGCTCATAACCCTCTAGTCTTTCTGTAACTCTACTCCTATATGATCTGACTACCCTCTGACATCCTTAGGTATCTAGCACAAATGTGGTACACAGACACAAACACAAGCAAGTAAAGCATTCATGCACACTAAAAGAGTTTGTAAATGTTATGTAGTTAAGATTATCCCACATTCTTTTTGTTTGTTTGTTTGTTTGTTTTTTCAAGACAGGATTTCTCTGTGTAGCCCTGGCTGTCCTGGAACTCACTCTGTAGACCAGGCTGGCCTTGAACTCAGAAATCCGCCTGCCTCTGCCTCCCAAGTGCTGGGATTAAAGGCGTGTGCCACCACCACCTGGCTAGCCCACATTCTTATGTTCAATTTTGTGGTAAATCTAAATCTCCTCTAAAAAGTAAAGGCAATATTTTAAAAACATAGGTCTGTAACTAGCCCGGGAAGATTTGAAAAGTGCACATTGACATGACAGCCTCCAGCGGGCTTTCCTCCGGCTCACCAGGTCAGGGCTGCCGTTCCTTCAGCTGAGGCTGCTGAGACCAGAAACAACGGCACCTGATTGATGTGACATGACTCTGGACCATGGAGAAGAGAAAGGGTTATGCATCTGAGTGGGAGATGGCCTGTGTCAGCCCTCTGGGAGCAGGAAGAACAAAGCGTGAGAAGCCAGTTCTCCAAAGCTGGCAGAAGGCAGACTAAAGGTTTGAACATTAGAAAGGCATTGTTTCGAAGTCTGTGAGAAATGAGATGCCATGTGTTTTGGAAAGATATCCCCTTTCTAAAATCTCAAACTTACAGAGGTCTCCATAGGCCAGCCACAGTGAGCCAAACAGTGGAGCCAGCAGAGACCGGGCTTTTAGAGACTCAGCAGCAAGTCCTCAGATTTGCCCCATGTGAGCATGGTGACCTTAGACCCCTGTGCTTTCTCAGCAGCACAAGCACCTACAGTTCCTCAACCTTATCATCAGGACCAGACCAGACCTTGGAATTAGGATGGTTATGTAAGATGATGAGATCAACAGAAGAAACTCAGCAATTCCTAGTCTACCAGGTCTGTTGTTAGACACCATGACCACAAGCAACTTATAGGGGAAAGAGTTTACTAACTCTATCTTACACTTCCAGATATCATTAGGAAGTCAGGGCAAAAACCTAGAGGCAGGAACTGAAGCAAAGACCATGAGGAAGCTGCTTACTGATTCATATTCTCTCTCTCTCTCTCTCTCTCTCTCTCTCTCTCTCTCTCTCTTTCTGCCTCTCTCTCTCTGCTTCTCTCTTTCTGTTTCTCTCTCTGTTTCTCTCTCTGTCTCTGTCTCTCTCTCTCTGTTTCTCTCTGTCTCTCGCTGTGTGTGTCTCTCTCTCTAATTCTCAGCTAGCTTTTTTCTTTCTTTTTTTTACTTTTTGTTGATTCTTTGTGAATTTCACATCATGTATCTAACCCCACTCATCTCCCCATCCCTCCATATCTGCTCTCTACCCTTGCAACATCCCTCTTCAAAGAAAACAAAAAGTAAAAATAAACAAAAAGTTAAAAATAAATAAATAAATAAAAACAAAAATAAAAACAAAAAACATAAAAGAAGAAAAAAGAAGCACACCCTTTTGTCCACACATCTTTATTTGCAAATGTTCATTGCAATGAGTCATGGGCCTAGTTCAAGGCCTCTAACTTCTGTTACACTATCAATAATGGATTCTCACCAGGGCTCCTCTAGGATATCCTGTTGTTGCCCTGTGTCATGAAGATCCTCAGCTTTGTGTCTGTAGGACCTTCATGTGTTCCAGCAGTTCATTGATGAGGTAGACTTTGGGATAACCTTGGATCTGAGCCTGGGTGGTGGTGACTATGATGTTCATCTTTCATGTTCAACTATGATGACCACTAGTTCTCTTTCATCTACACCACCAGGGCCAGCTCTCCTACTTCGCCCAGGTAAGGGGTGGGGCCAGCTCTCCTGTTTGTGGCAGCTGGCAAGACACCTGACTGGCTCTACGTCAGGGTCAGTTCTCTCTCACCCATGCCACCAGGGCCAACTTTTTAGCACTGCTCTAGCTAGCTAGGGACTGATTCTCTTGTTCTCACACCATCAGAGCTGACTCTCCCACACCCATGCCACCAGGGCCAGCTCTACTTTGCTGCCCAAGAGAGGTGCATGGCCTGCTCTCTTGAGTGCTTCAGCCAGCTGAAGGTAAGATTAGCTCTCTCACACAACCCTTGTGAGGGGTGGGGCCATTTTTCCCATACCCATGCCACCAGAGCCTTAGCTAAAACCCACCTGCCTAGGAATCCAGCCACCCACAGTGGGCTTTCCTAATTATCTGTGGAAACAGTTCCCCACAAACAGGTCTCCAGGCTAATCCAACGGAGGCCATTTGTCAATTGAGGGTCCTTCTTCCTAGTTAGAGACAAGTTGAAAAATAGAAAGTAACCAATACGTTGGTCCATGTGATTGAATCTATCACATACAAGTTCAATATGTTCACGCCTCCCTCCAAAAATCTTTTGAAACAATGGAAATCACAGATGTTATCAGTAGTTCACCCTAGAAAATCAGTAAAAACCTATTGTTCCCTTTAAGTGAGCAGCCTGGTCACTTTTAGTCAATGCCAGCTCACTTCAGCCTTGCTCGTTCATAATATGTGGCTTGGTCTTATTTCTACTGTTTCTGTGCCCTATAATCTCATCATTATGTATGAGAAGCATTTCTCCAGAGGTGCCTGGGATTAGCTAAATGGATGTTGTAAAGGCACAGAAAGAGGCCTTCTCAGCTCCACTGTCAGACTGTCAAACAGGAAACCCCTGTAAGGCCACGGGCTTCAGGCCGGCAGGGAAGGTGAGGCACTGTGTCTCCAGGTTCCTCCTGCGTAAGATCCTCAATGCCCCTAGATAAGCAAAAGGAACACAGGGCAGGGTCATGTCTAGACATTAATTCATAGTTAAAGGAAAAGAAAACATGGTATTATCACGAGCCAGAGCAGAAACAATTGTAAGGGGAAGATGAGTTTAAGGTCCTTGATGATACACAACATGTGTGACTTGGACATCGGCCAGACAAAAGAATCTGGGGTACCCGCCAAGATATCTGGCTCCTCCCATGAAGATGATGCGTGTGCCTTTTCCAAGAAGGAAAATGAAGATAGGCAATTGGTTTTTCGGGAGGGAAGATTCAATACATTATAACACGTTGGTTAATAACACCTGTAGCCTATTGGCTTCTCCCACCAAATTCACATCATGCAAAGTATATGAATTCTGCCTTTTCTCTTGGTTTGGGTTTTTCTGAGATAGAGTCCTTGAACTCATGATCCTTCTGCCTCAGTACTAGGATTTTATGTATGTGCCATCACACCTGGCTTAACATTTACCATTCTCGGGAAGTTTTTGCTCTGTAGTACCTTACAGCTAAGCTTTGCTTCTCTCATCAGGACCAGGCTCTGTGGATCCATCCTCTACAGATCTGTATACCTTAAACCTCAAGGTATCCTCAGGAAGGATAAAGGACTTGCTAATGTAAGTATCATTTTAACCACCTCACAAATATGAGGATTGCCTAAGTGCCAAGATACTTTTAGGAGATGTGGAGAGAATGCATAAGAATAAAAGTCCTGCTTTTGAAGGGTTAAAACAGCAGTAGGTATGTTAGGCAAAGGCTTGAGATCCCTGGAGAAAGAAGGCTTTTTTAACTGTAAATGACCTCTGTAGTTTCCATGGTAGCTCTTCAGCTACAAAATGGTACATTAAACAGCACATTTGATTACAGATGAATGCAGTGTTTCCTGGACTGTGGCATTCCAAAGCACAATTATGTATTGCTGAACCACCCTCTCAACACGCCCAGAAGGCAGGAAAGAAGGCGATAGGACCAACATTCAGAGCAACCTCTCATCCAACAGGGACTGAAAAATAGGTAAAGAAAGGGGCAGTAAAGTGGACCCCAGCCACACACTCCCTAGCTGTTCCATGTACAGTCCCTGGCATCCTTTGAGTGTGAAATTGTCTCCATGATGGGTGGTTCTGTTTTGAAAAGCTGTAAAACCTTTTAAAAACTCAGATGGGGGCTGGAGAGATGGCTCAGAGGTTAAGAGCACTGACTGCTTTTCCAGAGGTCCTGAGTTCAAATCCCAGCAACCCCATGGTGGCTCACAACCATCTGTAATGAGATCTGATGCCCTCTTCTGGTGTGTGTCTGAAGACAGCTACAGTGTACTTAGATATAATAATAAATAAATCTTTTTTAAAAAATTCAGATATGCCCAATCATTTGCCTTGGTGACATATTATCCCTATAAAGATCATTCTCACGAACCACACGATAGTTTTTG
>NW_022196903.1:42184617-42187543 GCF_008632895.1 Mastomys coucha
TAAGGCACAGGTTGGATTTTCATCATCGGAGGCTTGCCTTGAGGTTTTAACATTCTGGCTGTACTCTGCTTCCTGATTACAGACTCAGTGTGACCAGCTGCCTCATGTTCCTGCACTATGCTTTCCCTGACATGGAACTGTGTCCCTTCTTATACAGTAAGGCAAAATAAAATAAATCCTTCCTCCTGTCTAATATGTGGTTACAACAGTGAGAAAAGTAACTAACGTACTCCCCTAACTGCAGACCATGACCTGATCCCGTCTCCAAGCAGAACAGAATGTACAGGCAGCAGTGTCTGCACTCCAGGTTGTGCAAGCCTGAGAAGGGTAACAGATACTTGTATGCACATACAAAATGCATGGAAGAGATCACTCACTCCCGGGAGCCAATGACTGCTTTAAAGAGGGAAACTGGCAGCCAAAAATGAGAGGAGTGGGAGAGATCCTTTTCCTGTGTCCTCTTTCCTCTCATTTAGATTCTTAATGTATGTATCACTTCTTTGATTAAAGAAAATAAGAAAGATAATAGATATATTAATAATTTAATTGAGATAATCATTTCAACCATGGATAAATATTTCAAAATATCTCATTGCATAATGGAAATATCTACAATTTTGTCCTTGCTGTTCTGGGATTCAAATCCAGGGCAGTCCATGAAGTAAATACTCTACCACTGATCTACAGCTCCCAACCCAATATAAACATCTTTTTATTTAGCAACTATACTTTGATAGAACTGAAAATAAAGATTAATAAGGAAAGTTTGATAAGATTTCATAATTTTAATAAACTCCTAAACAATAAAATTGGAATGAAATTCCTACGTGTTCCAATCATCCCTCTCTTAGATACTCAGCAGTGAGGTAGGTTCTCAGAAATCTGTGATGAGTGAGTTTATCTTTGTGTGAACACCCTAGAAACTATTGCACAATCCTAGAAGCCCTAAATCCACCACTCTACACATCTCTAGAGGCAATTAAGAGATGCAATAAGCAAGGCAGGTGAAGCTGCTGCTGGCGCCACGCCGCATATTCTTTTGACAATAAACTCTTCTTTACAAGTAGATGCATGCTCTGAATTAACAATACCAAACACCTGAGCCAGGAGCACAGTCATTTATCATCATTATAAGTGTCCTATCCCATGCATGGTTGTATATGCCATGCCTTTGAATGACAGCATCCCCCACAGAGTAATGTGCTGCATGATGATGCTATATCAGCTGTGATGTCACAGTTGACAGAAAATTTTCAACTCCGTGAGAGTTTTATGGGCACTACCATGACATATGGAGTCTAGCATTTACCAACATGCCCTTGTGCAGCACATGACAACATATGCTCAAAAGAATTAAAACCACAAACTCAAATGCTTGTATACGCATGTTCGTGGCAGTATGATAGACTATACCTAAGAGGGAAGCAATATAAGTGCTCATGCAACAGATAAACTAGATGTAGCCCTGTAATGAACTGTTAGCTGTTAAAGCATACCTGTGAATGTTATTCCAAGCCAAAGCTAAACTTTTCACTTTTTTCCTTGCTGTAACAAAATATCTGACATAATGCAGTCCAAGGAAGGGAAGGGTTGGTTTGTGGCCCACAATCTGAGATACAGTCCATCATGGCAGGGAAGTCTTAGCAGCTGATTTAGACAGTCAGTCACAGCTGCAGTCAGGAAGCAGAGGGTCTGGAAAGCTTGTGCTCAGCTTATTTTCTCCTACTCAGTTCAGGATCTCAGACCATTGATGAACCTAATCTAGATGATAATTCCTCACTGGCACGTCATGGCATGCCCCGAGGCTAGCCTAATCTAGATAATCTCTCACAGGTATGCCCTATGGCTAAACTAGTCTACACAATCTCTCATAGGAATGCCCTGAGGCTAACCTAGTCTAGCTAACCCCTCACAGGCATGCTCAGAGTCTTGTCTCCTAGTTGATTCTAGATCCTGTCAAACTTGACAACAATAGCCACCACACATGCTTATTTTTAAAAATTCTTGCATTGTGTGAGTCCATTCATATAAATTACATGGAGTGGCTAAATTCATACAGACAGAACACAAGCTGATGTTTACTGGAACTAAGAGTGAGAAGAAGTGGGGAGCAACTGCCTTTTGGGCATGAGTTTTCTTTTTAGGGTAAAGGGAAAGTTTGGAGCTAAACAGTGAGTGTTTGTGCAACATGATGGGTGTATTAAATGCCACTAGATAGTTCACTTACAAGTGTTGAAGCCTGCTCCTCTAGCATAGCCATTTTGTTTCATGCCGGTCAGCTATTTCGCATTGTTGCTGTAACATGCCTGCCAGTCACTGATACAGAAAAATAACTTGATTCAGAGCAGAGTCATGCTGACCACATACCATTATGCTCTGTATATTCTAAGATTTACAGATCTTAAGAAATTACACAAAGCTTTACATAGGACCCATCAAATCCATATGAACTATTATGTCTAAGATAGCTTGAGTCAGAGCTGACCACCGAGCAGCGCTTCCTACCCCTGCATATGAGCTCCTTGTGTTTTTTGTGGTTTTAGCCTTTATAAGCTGTCCCTGAGAAAAATTCGAGGTCCAGCCTTAGCTCCCAAGCCTAAGCTGTGACCTTGATTTACCAATCTTTGGTTGCACCTTCAATAAACTATCTCTATCTAAATGAGATAGGTGTTCATGTGGTTTGTGAGGCTATACCTGAACCCCAACAAAAAGTAATTTGTTTTGCCTGTAATCTCAATACTTGGGAGGCTAAGGCAGGAAGATCAGGAGTTCAAAGTCATCCTCATTATCCTACACTACCTAGTGAATACGATGCCAGCCTGGGCTACATGAGACCTTGTCCTTAAAAAAAGAGTTAGACCACAACACCCAGAGGAAGCTCCATTCCCAGGCGCTCTGACACACCCAGGATCGAGTTGAGCAGGAA
>NW_022196903.1:42188585-42188786 GCF_008632895.1 Mastomys coucha
ATGAGCAAAACCATCCAGAATCTAAAAATGGAAATAGAAACAACAAAGAAATCAGAAAGAGAGACAACTCTGGAGATACATAACCTCGGAAAGAAATCAGGAGCCATAGATGCAAGCGTCACCAACAGAATGAAAGATATAGAAGAGAGAATCTCAGGGGCAGAAGACACCTTAGAAAACATTGACACAACAGTCAAAGAA
>NW_022196903.1:42189454-42189707 GCF_008632895.1 Mastomys coucha
CAATCACTACTTTGCACCGAGTCATAAATTCTAGCAGCCCCAGGCGCAGAGTTGGGATCAAAATTCAAAAGAGACAGAACACTTTCAGCCACATGCAAGTCTGGGCCTGAGAGGCCACTGAAGTTCCTTTGGATTGGGTTACTCTGCTTTGGAGGTGGCGAAGGTGAGGGGGAGGGGCGTCATCTTGACCTCCTCTAGGGCCCTACAACATGACTCCTGTGGTGCCAACCTACAAGTTGTTCACTGATGATTC
>NW_022196903.1:42190368-42197855 GCF_008632895.1 Mastomys coucha
ATGACCCAGTTGAATAAACGTGTGTGGGATAAAAAATAAAATAAAATAAAAATAAAAATAAGCTATGAGATTCCCTCCCCCTCCCATTATCCTTGACCATTTATGTTAGAAACCTATAATAAAAAATATTCTTTTCTCTAAAAAAAAAAAAAAAAAAAAAAAAAAAAAAAAAAAAAAAAAAAAAAGAGTTAGACCTTCATGTTGTCCTTTGGCCTCCACACTTGGACCCACACACATACACTAATACATACACTAATACATGAATGTAATCTTTTTTAATGTGAAAGGAAGTGAAAGAAGATTTTTATAGTGGCATTTGAAGATGTCAACTATTGGTAAGAGCTATAAGCTGGGCCACATAAAAGAGACTTCTAGAAAGGGCAGAGAAACAAAATCTGTCCTAAAGCTTCCAGATAAGATATGACCCTGCGAGAATTCCCCAATAATGAAAATCTGAGTGTTCAGAGTACAAAGAAGGACCCTGAAAATGGACTTGCCCAGCTTGCTCTTCAAAAATACCCTCACTGGCAACTACATAATGAGATGAACTCAAATTGACACTTATCCCCCACTCCCCAAGGCTTGCCTGAGAGGACACCATGCTGGGAACTATTTTGGTTTTGTTTGTTTGTTTGCTTCCCCATGGATGAGATGACAAATTTCTCTTTCCCTTCCTTAGAAGCCTTTTGAGTGCACAGAACAATGCCTAGTTCCTGCTTGTTGAATCAGGCCCAAGTCACTTTGGCCATTGGATCTTCTCCTTTACTACACTGAATCAGCTTGCTTGGGCTTACTGTGTCCAAGTTCCCCAACTGTTGGGGCTGGAGAGACGCTTTAGTGGTTAAGAATGTGTACTGCTCTTGCAAAGAACCTGAGTTCAGTTCCTAGCACCCATGCTCGATGGCTCACATCCACCTACAACTCCAAGTTCAGTGGACCCAATGCCTCTGACCTCCAAGGCCACCAGCATTCACACCCACAGACCTTGTCCCCATCCCCCAGTACCACACACATACATATAACTAAAAATAATTTTTTTTAAAGTTCTCTGGAACTCTAATGTCTCAGCACTCACATGACAGTTCGTAATTGTCTGTAACTCCAGTTCCAAAGGATCCAACATCCTCTTCTGTACATGCATGTGGTACACAGACATGCAGGGAAAATACACATGTGCTAATAAAAAAATAATAAAGTTCCCCAACTTCAAGACTTCACCCACAGACATTTATTTCTACATGGTTCCAAAGGTTGGAAGTCCAAGATCAGTGTATCAGCAGGGCTGACTCTTTCTGGGGCCTTTCTCCTTCCCTTACAGATAGCCATCTTCTTGCTCTGTCTTTACAGGGGCTTCCCTCTGTGTGTATCTATGTCCCAATAGCCTCTTCCCATAAGGGTATCAATCACACCAGACTTGGGTCTACCTCAGGGAAGTCATTTTAACCTAATTACTTCTTTATAGACTCTTGTTCAGACAGGGAGAAGGGATGCCCCTAACCCCATACCTCACTACACCCCCCTAGAACATATCTTAATGCCTCTTTAACTTTTTATAATCATAACATCTACAAAGTAGCAGGCAAAGTCTCCCAGTGAAAGGGAGGCATTATGGTTGTTAGGATAGCCAGAGCCTTAGTTTTCTAAAGGGACATTGCTGAGAAGATTATGACCAGCTATTCCAACAATCAACAGCAGTTCCTCTCATGGATGCTTGTCTTACCTCTGAAATCCAACCTATTTTGCTCAAACAGAACTATTCCTCAGGAAGCCAAGGCAAGACGATCATGGATTCAAGACCAGATACTTAGCAAGACCAAGTTACTGCCTCTAAACAAAACAAAACTGAGTCTCTGGATCTTGGATGCCTGTACAGTTGGCTCCCTCTGTCTGGTGGGCTTGAGAGCTTGTGTCTTAGAAGGTCAGGAAGCCGGTGTAACAGAAAGGAGGAAACAAAAAAGGTCTACCCTAGTCTCAGAACTTTCTCAAGTTGTACTCTCAATTTCCAGCTGTTGTCTGGTAGCTGAGATTGTAGTTCAGTGGTAGAGCATGTGCTGAGATTATAGTTCAGTGGTAGAGCATATACTTACCCTGAATGAAACCTGGGTTCAATTCTCAGAACCTGAGATTAATAAATAAAAACTACCCAGTCCTGAATAGCTTCTGTAAGCTAGCCCCATGTCAAATTTAGCTTTTTGTTTTGAAACAGGGCCTCACTATGTATCCCTGGTAGACCTAGAACTCACTATGTAGAGCAGAATAGCCTCAAACTCGCAGAAATCCATTTGCTTCTACCTCTCAAGTGCTAGGGTTAAAAATGTGCCACCATTTTGGGTTTCAGATTCAGTTCTCAGTCTCTCCCCTCATCTTCATTTTATCCCTTGCTCAGCTTATATCTTTTGTAGCTGCTTCTTGGATTTGAGTTTTCATTTTCTCCCTGGTATTCAGACATAATGCTCTCCATTGTCTCCTTAGTAATAATCTTCAAACCTAGCTTCAGGGATTTGGGTTGCCACTTCAGCCAAATAGACTAGCACCCTACTGGTAACATTTATGAAACTCACTCCAGCCTCTAGGGAGGTCAGTCAAAGGACAGTTGAACTAAAACTATTGTATTAAGTAATAGAGATGACAACTGTATATTGCTTTGGAGAGGTCCGTATGTATGCACAGGTGCACACAGGCCAGAGAAGACAGGAGAAGTGTATCAGGTGTCTTTTGCTATTGTTCTTCATCACAGGGTCTCTCAGTGACCCTAAAGCAGACATTTTAACTAGTCTGTCTGTCCAGTGAGCTCCCATGAGCAACCTGTCTCCTTTCCTAAATGCTCGGCTACAAAGAATCCAAAGTAGAAAGAGAAAGAAGAGAGAAACAGAGGGAAGAAGGAAGAGAGAGAGAGAGAGAGAGAGAGAGAGAGAGAGAGAGAGAGAGAGAGAGAGGGAGAGAGGGAGAGAGAGAGAGAGAGAGAGAGAGAGAGAGAGAGAGAGAGAGAGGGAGAGAGGGAGAGAGGGAGAGAGGGAGAGAGGGAGAGAGAGAGAGAATAGAAAATTATTTAGAGTAGGAAGGTCGCCAAAGGACATCTTGGCTATGGTGGTTAATCTTCCCAGTCAACTTGAGTGGATTTGAAGACACCTAGGAGACATTATTCTGGGTGTATCTTTGAGAGTGTTTCCAGAAAGATTTAACTGAGCAAGGAACATAGGCGGCAGCATCCCACAGGCTGGGGTCCCAAACTGAACAAAAGGAAGAAGCCAGTTGGGCACCAGCATTTGTCACCCTATGCTTCCTGACGGTAGTCACAATGTGACCAGCTGCCTCATGCCACCCTAGCTAAAGGTGGCCTCACCTCATCACCACACCTCATCACCACACCTTCCCTGCCAGAATAGACTGAATTTTCAAAGCACAATCCCCAATGAACTTTTCCTTCTTCATGTTGCTTTTACTGTACATTTCGCTGTACAATAAAAAAGTAATTAATGCAAAAAATTATGACAAAAAACATTAAACAAAACATTTGTGGATGTGTCTTTGCTGTAATTTGGATCTGGAATGTTCCCCAAAGGCCTATGTATTGAAGGCTTGGCACTAAGCTTGGTACTATTGGGAGGTGATGGAACCATTGAGAGAGGGGGCCTAGTGGCAGGATTTAGGTCTTTGGTATACCCCTGAAGGGACTTGTAGAACAACAATCTTCTTCATTTTCCTTCTTCTTCCTTTTCTTCTTCCTCCTCCTCCTCTTCCTCCTTCTCCTCCTTCTCCTTCTTCTTCCTCTTCCTCTTCTTCTTCCTCTTCTTCTTCCTCTCCTTCTCCTTCTCCTTCTTCTCCTTCTTCTTTGGGAAGTGTGTGCGTGTGTGTGTGTGTGTGTGTGTGTGTGTGTGTGTACCTGCATGAATTTATATTACCACCTAAGGGCACTGCCCCTGGACTACTACATACACATGTGAACACACATAGACACACATGTGCACACCACACTTGTGCATACAAAAAACAATTTGTAACCCAATAAAGAGCTGGAAAAGTATAGACAGAAATAACTGAAAATACTCTTGGGTATGGAACCATTCACTAAAGTATGACTAACCACATAGGAACTCACAGTGATTATGATACCATGCCTAAGACCTGTGCAAACTCAAGCCAGACAACATCCCAACATGGAGGGGAGAGGTAGGCATGCAGTTTCGCTCCTAGCTGAGGAGCTAATGGTAATTAGTAGCTGGTGGGAGATACATAAAAACATAGTCAGGAAAAAGTGTAAAATATTCACCTTCATTTACATAAGGAGCTATGCTCACATTAAACAAATAAAAGAATGGTTATTGACAAGACCATATCAGAAAAACCTCTCAGTCACTGTTAGCAGTGCAAACTGGGAAAATTTATGAAGAGCAGTTTATTAGTAACTATCAAAATTACAATACATGGATATTTTGTCCCAGAAGTTAGTTCAAAAGATTTATGCCATAGATAGTCGTTTAATTGTGAGAGAAACTAGGAATAAGTTAATTCATCTCAATATTGTTTATTATCAAAAATTCTAAATATATTCTTTAAAATATCAAATAATATAATAAAAAATGTTAAAGAACTACTTTGGGGCTGTAAAGATGACTCAATAAATATAGTACACACTGCGTAAACATAAGGCTTTAATGTTGGATCCCTGGAGCCTACAAAGAGTTGTATGCAGGAGCTGGGATCCAGGGCTAGATTCTGAAATCCCACCATTCCCAAGGTGAGATGGGAGGTAGAAACTGAAGAATTCCCTAAAGCTTGTAGGGCAGCTTGCCTGGCACATTCAGCAGTGAACAACAAACAACCCTGCCTCCCTGCCAGGGCCAGACCCTTTCAGAAAACTGACTGCCCTTCTCCCAGAAGCTATGAGTTGCTAATATCTCCTTGGGTAGGTATGGAACTTTGTACCTTCCTATCCTCTCCATGCTGGGGATTTGTTTGACTTGAACTCACACAGGTCTTGTGGATGCTGCCTCAACCACTGGGAGTTCATATGTGGTAGACTATGCTCCAGTGGATGGTCCTCATCCCAGAGTGCACGACCACTGGACTGGATGGATTTAAAACAATAAAGAAGAGAATACAAAGCTGAGTGGGTATGGAATGAGTGGTGTAGATGGATCTGGGGGGAGTTGGATGAGAGGGTGAATATTTACAATACATTGTATGAAATGCTAAAAGAATTCGTTTTTAAAGTCTGTCTCAAACAAGGTGGAAGGTGAAGGCTAACACCAGAAGTTGTCCTCTAACCACCACCACAGCTATGCTCTAACATTCATGTGTTCACGAACACACACACACATACATACACCACAGTAACATGCATAAAAATTTTTATTTCATTAAAGGAATAACATTAGCACAAGATTTTCCTCTTAACAAAAATATTGTGTGCTATATGTTACTGTTTTCTACAGGAAGGTGTTACATTTAAAAAAAATTTAGCAAAACCCAAAAGAAAGACTCTAGGAATGAACCCTCAAAAGTGTGCAACATCCGTAACTCCAGCCCTCAAGTAGGTCTGCAAAACCATTAAATTAGTTCCACACAAAGCTGGGCTGGGGCTGAAACAGCCTTCCCTCTCTGGTTCCCATGAAGAGAGACTGGTCTGCTGATCCTTGCTGTGTCTATGGAGCCAGGGCTATATTGACAAATGGGCTCCGGGAAAACAGAGCCAGTTGGAAGAGAAATAAAATCAATGAAAAAGAATGCTCACTCTCTCCAGGCAGGTTCTTTCCTAGCCGAACAAATAAGAATACAGCAAAAGAATTTTTCATAAAAAAAAAAATCACATAAAACAAAATATTTACAGCTGGTGTGTTGTATTGGAGTGATTCTAAAAAAAATATCAGAATGGACTGTGGCTAGAACGAAAAAGTCTGTTTGCTTTGTAAAAGCTGGTTGTTTCAATTGTGTAAAGATGAAAAAAAAGGACTTTTTTATTTTCTTTAAAGAAACACAACCCAGTTTTTAAACAGCTTTCTTTCCCTAAATAGCTTATTTTTTAGTTTGCAATGAATTTAAAAGCTTTATTTAAATGTAAATTGGGTGGATGGATGTGGCAAGGTAAATTGATATACGAAAGATTGAAGGTCACTGAGAGAAACCCCTGGCCTGTATATTCAGTGCATTGAAGAATGCTCATTTGTCTCTTTTGCTCAGTGCTAGAGAAAGAAGTGTCTGGGAGTTGGCAAAACTAACAAAAGGGAAACTGTAAAACCGCCTGTCTGAAATCTGTTCTCTCTTCGTGGTAATTTGGGCCAGGCCAACTTCTTCTTGCCAGAGCTTCTCACATCAGCCACCCTGAGCATGAGGAATAAGCACATCTGATCCTGTGCCAGCCGGCTCATGCTGTAAGCTGGGTGTTCTGCGGCTTCATCTGAGTCTATGGAATTACAGCACCAGTGTGTGTGTGTGTGTGTGTGTGTGTGTGTGTGTGTGTGACGATTCCATACCCTCTCATCTAATAGGTGATGAAAATAGTAAAAAAACAAATCAAAACAAAAAATAACCTGATGTTTTGAAAGCCACTAAACAATCCTAAAGAGGCCTCCCTGTGTGGATGGCTAGTTTCATTTTGTGAATGGCTAGTTTCATTTCTAAGAAATCACTGGCCTCAAATTTGCATTATGGACAAGCTAGAAATTACCTTATTGTTTAAAAAAATGGCTACTTTCCAATGATCTAGAGCCAGGATGGCTGTAATTTATGCAAATATCTGCAGACAGCATTTGTTAAAATACAGTGGGTAACACACAGAAAGCATAGCAGTGTTCTGGCGGTGCAGTGAACAGGTAGGTACCAACCAGACTTACGAGTGCCAGGACAGCATGTTCTGTTCAGGATTTTTCCAGATTGTACAGTAAAATGGTCTTCTCTTTGAACAGGAAGTTGGAAAAAAAAAAAAAACCACTAAAAGCAGAGCGAGCTTAATTACTGACAGACAACCATTTTTTTTTTCTTACTTCCTGACCAATTCATTCAATATTGGCAGAGGACTGTTTTACAATAAAAGTTGACAGAGCAACACAGCTATGCCCTCGTAGAGTTAAAATACGCGTTTGTAAAATTCAATGCACCTGTCTACTCCCTGCCAAGATGCCAGCTTTCCCTCAGGCGAACCTCGCTGGGCCAGCCTCTCCTCAGAAGAACTCAGTCCCTTCACATCCTGTCAAGCAGGGAAACAAAGCCAAAGGCAGGTTGAACTGAGGTCAGTTGCTTGAAGATGCCAAAAGCCAGGCAAAAAGTCAGAAAGGCAGAGTCAACGACGGGTGGAGGTCTGAAGATGAATAGCCGGATACAGCAAGTTCAAACTAGGACAAGCCCCCAAACCAGAGATTATTTAGGGGTCAATGTAAGATACAAAGTAGGTAGAGAAATCCTGAATGGGCTCTTTAAAGGTTTCCATTTAGCTATACTTGGGTGTCAACTTGATGACATCTAGAATTAATGGGGCACACCTGTGAGAG
>NW_022196903.1:42197865-42212491 GCF_008632895.1 Mastomys coucha
TCTTTGAAATGGGTGGATCTACTCTAGTCCAGACCTTTGAGGTAGGAAGACACACTCTTGCCCAGGATCTAGAGACAGGAAGACACACCTTTAATCTGGGCCACACCTTCTGCTGGAAGCCTAGAGAAGGACGTGGGAGATGGCAGCATTTGCTCTTTGCCTGCGTGTTCTGGCCTTGCTAGCAAGTGCATTCCTTCATTGGCATTAGAGCCTATTTCTTTGGGATTCTAGCATGAAGTGAAGACTAGCTGAGGGCTTTGTGGTTGAGAAACTTTTGGATTATTGGATTTTCTGTTCATAGGCAACTATTGCTATGTGTTTGTTGGGCTGGATCATAGTCTGTAAGCCTTTCTAATTGAGAGAGAGAGAAAGAAAAAGAGAGAGAGAGAAAGAGAGAGAGAGAGAGAGAGAGAGAGAGAGAGATCCATTCTATTAAATTGTTTCTCTAGAGAACCCTGACTAATACAGTAGCTAAGAAGCATATGAAGTAGGTATGGCTATACCTGCACAGACATTCTGCCACACTCAGGACCTCTTCTGCAACAGGTATCTATTAGTTTTAAAGAAATCAAAATTTGAAAATATTAGCAAAGGGACCAAGAGCAGCTAATACAAGATAGAGACCCAGTCATGTACCAACAGGTACTTTTACTATAATCTCCAAGAGAAAGAACTACAAGAAATATACTTGCTAAAGAATGCCATCACTGTTGTTTAAACAGCAAATTACATGTTACTATAACCACATAATTTAAACAAAGTGTGTCTGGAGAGATGGCTCACCAGTAAGAGTATTGGTTGCTCTTGCAGAGGACCCTGGTTCAGCTTCCAGCATCCACATGGTGATTCACAACCATCTGCAACTCTAGTTCCAAGGAATCTAATGCCCTCTCTGGCCTCTGTTGGCATCGGGCACTCATATGGCACACATGCAGGCAAAACACCCATACACATAAAATAAAATTTAAAGGTTACAAAAACTAGAGTTAATTAAATACAGTCTATGTTCTAACAGAATTCACAAGGAAAAAGGCAAGTAATCCTGGTTCACTGTGATATGGACACTGGATAGCTAACCCAGAGTGTCTAAAAATAAGATGGCGGAAAACCTTCAAAGGAGTTGAAATCTAGGCTGAAAACTGAGGCCCTGAAATAGTCCCACCTGCAAGGAGTAAAAGCAATAGCATGGTTTTAAAACAATACTAAGGCACAAACTATTGATTTATCTACCACCAAGAACCTTCAAAACATGGCTCTAAAGAATTCACACAGATATGCTTTACATCAAAGTAGTTGGGGGGGGGACCTTTTTATTAGCTTGTGGAGGTACTGGAATTGAATCTAGACTCTGACACCACTGAGCCACATACCTAGGCTCTTTATTTCCTCTGACAAACCAGTCCCAAAAGCCTAGGTACTACATGATAATTTATAACATGAAAACCTCCCCTCTGATAGCAGTCTCTGTCTTAGTGTCCTTTCATGTTACCATGACAAAATAACCTGAGAAAAGCAACTTAAGGTGTATTTTAGCCGACAGTTCAAGGTACAGTCCATCGTGGTGAAGAAGTCACAGTATCAGGGTCTTGAGGATGTGGTCCCACGGCATCCATAGTTAGAATAATCTGCTCAGTTCCCTCACTGTCTCTAGGAAGCACTCTTATACACAAGTCTAAGGAGTTTTACCCACCGAAGTACAGTTTGGGATCACAAAGCAGAACCAAAGGATGCCTTTCATAGCAAAGGTGCTGTATCAATGGATGCATGTCATCTTGTCAAAAGCTGTTTCCCTGAGGAGCAATAGAAGTAGGTTAAGGATGTGGCTGAGATCTCCATGAGGCTCACCATGAGAAACTGTCATCTGTGCAGTAAAGTACCCCAAACATAAGCCATTATAGCACTGTATTCTCAGTAGATGGAATTTCTTGGCTCTAGGGGGTCAAGGAATGGAAATAGGAGTAATCTACTCGCTGTCACCTTCAGTCACACAGCAGATTCCCCAGAATGTATGCTTCCTTCTCCACAACTTTATCTCTGTCAATGTACAGTCTCTATTTCAGAGGTGGAAGCACCTTCCAGCTAAAGACACCGTGGGTCTCCCTAATCCCTAAGCCATCACCGCCATCAGTGACTCTCACTAAGAGACCAGCAGATAAGGAAAGCAGTGAACTTCATTGTAAGGGAAAATTGTCTCTAGTTATCAGTAGGAAGTAAGTGGGTAGGTCTGGTGCAAAACATATGTGGACTATGTCTGGCAGTCAGAAAACCCGCTGGTATACCCTTATACTCCCATGCTATTTTTGAAATGAGTGGACACGGGCTAAAATCAAAGTATCTAGAAGCTTGTATTTTTCAGGTGAGTGGGGGGGAGGGCAAATTACTGAATTAGTGAAGCCTCACAGGTCAGCAGGAATGCTAACCAAGGGAAAGAAATCCAGCATGAACAGTACAAGATGAAGTAGACTCCCAGAAGTAACCTTAAGATCAGTTACAAATATCACCAACCGGAATCCTGCAAACTGCCTCTGAGAACTAGCTGGAGTTGAGCAGTTCAAAGAACAGACTATAACAGATACTGTGGTATTCAGGACAAATGTATCTGCCTCTAACTACTGAAAATACCAACTGCAAAGGGCTTCCAGTCGTACTCCTCTATGGAAATCACTGCAGAGGATACTACCATCTTTAAAACCTAAAAGTCCATCATTCCAGCAAACTAAAAGAGTCGCCTTTCAACTATATTTCTGAATGGACTCAAAATTGTCAAGGAGGTGAGGACACTTAGAGTGGGTTTGCAGGAAGGTGTAGCTACTATACACCCAGGCTTGAATGGAAAACCTACATGGGCAGTTGCTGTTAGCTTTTCCATTTTTAATTTTAATTTTGAGATTAAAAAAATTATAGGTGTGGATGTTTTGCTTGCATGAATGTTTTCACACCATGCATGTGCAGTGCCTTGAACAACTAAAAGAGGGCATCAGGTCAGCCAGGAACTGCAGTTACAGACCACTGTATGCTGCCATGCACAGGCTGAGAATCACCCCCTGTCCTCTGGAAGAGCAGTAAGTGCTCTTAATGGCTGACCCAGCTCTCCAGTCCCTTGTTAACTTTTTAATCCACCTCTGCAGCTCACTCCATCTTGGTCTCAACCCAAGACATTTGCCCACCTCCCTCTTTCTCTCCTCACAGGATGTAAGGGTTTGACTTTGATCTAACTTATTGAATCTTGAATCTCACCATTGCTGCAGTTGGCAAATTTGGGATCTGCTTTCTTGCTGTGTGTAAATGTAGTGTAGAGTCTTCCCTCCCTCAATGGCAGAGGATTTTTGGATGACAGATTTAAGAGGTGCATTCCATCCAGCTGTGGCAGGGCTTCTCTTCAAAGCATCTGTGTGGTCCAGCTCCCACAGGTGCATGCCCTGTGGTCTTAAAGCCACAGCAACTCACACTCCGGAGTCTAATTAGAGCTGACAGTCTCAGAATGGCTTAACAGCTTATTCAACTCAAGAGAGCCAATCTATTGACATAGCATAGGGAACTAAACACTCCAACCTCAAAGAGGCAATTATTTAAAAACTAGAGCCCAAACCATCTTTGGAGTCTGTTACAATTCCCTTATCTTTGAGTTAAATAACTTAATTAGCTAGAATCCAATAAGCTTAATTGGTATGATAGAGACACAAAATAACCACTTATATGATTGCTTAGAGCCTGAATGGAAAGCCTAACTCTGCTCCTTTTGAACTACAATTAATTTGTTGTGAAATATGAGTGCATTTTGAATACATCAAAACACATTAGAGACGGGGAGATAAAGAGTACAGTTGCAACTAGGTATGCCAGGGGGCGCTATGGGACCAGGTTCTGGTTGGCTTTTAAGGTTTCGATCTGGACAAAATTTTGAATGGTCTTAGCCCAGATGTGTTATCTTGGCCCTGACTCTCTTATCATTACTCTCCTTCTGGATCCCATTAGAAAGAGAAGGTGGTATCCATAAAGCCGTTATTAATAGCATAGTAGTAACTGAGCAACAAGGGGCCTCTTGAGGTTTCCTCTTCTTATCTTGAAAGTCTTGAGAAGCATCGAACATGCATAAAGTGGAGACAGAAAATAACAAGGAGGGATTTCACACCGTAAATGTTAGCCGCAGCAGAGGATAAGACTAGGCCATGTTGGAAGCCTGATCATGAGACCATTACGTGAGGAAAGAACCAGCGCCATGGTGGAACTGGCCCGCTCTAGGAAGACGCTGGCTGGCACTGTGGAGCCGGTCCAAACAACTGGACAGAAGTTCATTTGTTCATTTCCCTTTCCGTTTTGCCCTCTCCATTTCCATCCTAAGGTCACCATCTCCTGCCCTCCTCGCCTCTTAGTTCCCAGACAGTTTTGTGTCTTCTCAAAGAAGGGCATGGGTCACAGAATGTCACAGAATAATAGAACAAAAAAAAAAAAAAAAAAGGAGCTCTGGAGGCAATGTCTTCCAACCCACTGGGTGCCGCTGCCATGCCTGAGGGACACAGTGGCTTGCCTCACATCTGGAGTGCCGTCCCAGAACCAAGGACTTCTCATTCTGCCTCTCACAAGAAGGAGCTTCGGGGAGTGAGACGATGCTAAGAAAACTTCATTCCCTGTCTGTAGCCCGCGCAGTCTTCTCGCCGGGAAGAAGACACGCGGACACTAGGTTCCTTCTGCAGCAATGTTTTATTGTCTCCATCCATAGGGAAAAAGGGGTCGAGCCCAAAATCCGCACTGCTTATATACACCACAGTGCAGCGTATCTGCCCACAGCGTGGCGTGCCTGCTCATGATTGGCTGTTCGCTCATTACCCTACATAACGCCCGGGGATGGGCCATGACATGGCGTCCTTTTCACTCCATGCACATGCGCAAACAGTTGTCCACTAGGAGTTAACAGCGGAAGTAGGTGCCATCCCGCCATGGCGAATGCCTCTCAAGATTCACGGTTCCCCACACCTGTCAGAAGAGGAAAGACATAAATAGATCACAAAAGGAAGACAAGGGTGAAGGGAAGAAAATGGAGAAAAAGAAAGGGAGAAGATAACAAGACAGGAGCGGAGAGAGTACATGAGCTGTGGTGACGCCACTGTCCTACGAGCCGCTGCTAACAAAGCCTCTTTGATTCTCTCCTCTTTTGCCCCAGAGAAATGGAAATTCACCCACAGAAGGAAGATGCAAACAATTAGGTCCAGAAAAACTTTCTGCTTAGTCAAGAGTTGGGAGCTGTTGGGAGTGTACAGTTTAAGTAGCGGGGAGATATGAGGAGCTTTTTAGAGGGTGGTGATGTTCAAGGACTTGTTGAGAACTTGAGTCACAGGTGTGGGTTTATCTGTCAGAATTAGTTGGGAAATTGTAGTTAAAATCATTTACATTTTATTGTCTCTAAATTTTAACCCAAGGGGGGGGGCTCAGGTGTTTAGAGCCTAAGCATTTTGCTTCAGCAGGTAAACAAAATATAAAAATATAAGACGAAAAGACAAATGATATGGACTAAACAAGGATAAGGAACTCCTACCTGCCTATTCTATGTGGTGAGCACATCGGTGTTCTCTGTAATATTCTCTCAACTTTTCTGTATGTTTGAAATTTTTCATTAAAAGTCATTTAAGAAAAAGTCACTGAAGGGTGTGGCATATAGAAAGATTAAAATGCAATACAGGAGAATGTGTAGCTAGAATAGCCCCTTAAAGAGCACATAGGGAGTTATCTAGGATAGGGAGGGGTGGGACATCAGAAGGGCATATGTCTCTGCACTGGGTTTGGTTGCACACTGACCTTACTGTAAGTCTTTTACAAACACACAAGCATTTTTCCAGAAGAAATGTCAACCAACAAGTCCAGCCCTCCCAAGTGCTTCCTCCCATTTTTTGTATTGTATCTTTCCTTCATTTTCTGCCTTTCTCATACATAACTTAATTTGTGATTAGTTCAACCTCAATTTTTTTAGTCAATTGTCATATTCATTGCATTTCTGATTTCTTCAAATGACACTCAAGATGCATCAGCTTCTGCTCCAGTTGGATGCTCAGTTCTTAGGCTAGTGTAGGATTAACTCAGTGTGCAGATGGCAACCCAAGAGGACCAGTGTAGAATTCTGAAAGGCAGAATTACTGTGTGGCTTAGAGCCCTGGAGCACAAAGCTTTCAGTGTTAAAATTGGGATGAATCAGAGCCTTGGTCCTTTTCTATAACTGTAAGAAAATACTAGAAGCAGAATATTTTATAAAGAGAAATTTATCTGGGCTTTTTGTTTTGTTTGGGGGTATTTTAGGGTTTTGTTTTTTTTTTAGATTTACTTTTTTATGCGTATGAGTGTTTCGCCTTCATGTACGCTTGTGTACCCCATGCCTGTCTGCTGGCCATAGAGGCAGATCTCCTGGAACTGAAGTTACAAATGTTTGTGAGCCAACCTGTGAGTGCTGGTCATCACACCTGGGCCCTCCTCAAGGGCAACAAGGGCTCTTAACTACTGAACCATCTCTGTCCCAGAAAAAAAAGAGATTATTATAGCTCATAATTCTGAAAATGAAAGCTGAGTGACTCCATATGGTAATGGCTTCCTTCTGGCAGAGCCCAAGGTAGTACAGAACATCTCCTTGGAAAGACATGGGGAGACCACAAATGTGTCCTGTGGTCTTTCTCCCTCTTCTTACAAAGCTGCCAGATTCAATCATGGCATCTCCTCCCTGGTAACATATCTAGTCAACTACCCCCAAGAAGCCCTCTCTCCAAACACCATTGTTGGGTTAAGTCTTTGCCCTCTTAATACCTTCCTACAGGGATTAAACCTCAACACAAAGACCCTTGGGATTCACACTCCAAGCACACAAACCACAGCTGCCAGTCACCTTGATACCACACCTGGCATCTCATATTTGCAAGAGTCCAAGGGAATCAATTAAACAGTTTTCATGTTTCATTTAGCATGTTTATCTATAAATAGATAATATTTAAATTAAATTCTTGTCATTAAAAAAAAATGTCACCAGGGGCTGGAGAGATTGCTCAGTGGTTAAGAGCATTTGCTTGTCTTTCAAAGGACCCAGGTTCAGCTCCCAGCAACCATTATAGTGGCTCATAGCCAGCCATAACTCTGGTACCAGGGAACTCAACACCCTTTACTAGACTCCATAGGCACCAGGCACACACGTTGTGTATATATATATATATATATATATATATACAGATATATACATATATCTGTATATATGCATATATATATATGCAGACAAAACACTTGCACATGTAGAATTAAAATAAATTATTTTTGTATGATAGTGCACGACTTTAAACTCAAAACTCAGGGGGCAGTGGCAGGTAGGCCTCTGTGAGTTGGAGGCTAGCCTTGTCTACATAGCAAGTTCCAGGACACTCAGAGCTACATAGTGAGGCCCTGTCTAAAAGCCCTTGAAATGCAATATCCCCAAGTCAATAATATAATTAATAGAAGCCTCACTAGTAACAAGTAAAAAACAAGTCATCTGGCCCGTGGCTCATGATCTTTATTTACACTAGGAGGCCCTGGGCACCCGTCAGAGAATAATGGCTCAGTTTTTCTAGGTTGTCTAAGAAAGAAAGCAGAGCTTTCCTTGGAAGAGAGTTCATAGATTAAGGTACCTTAAGGGACATAGATCCTCTGAGCCAAGTGTAAAATTCATTGTCTCTTCTTGACACACTCATACAACTGGCTATGCATACTATAAATAGCCACAGTTGCATAGATGACAGAATTCATTGTAAACAGGTGACAGAGCTCACAGAAAAATCACTATTTAAAACACAGCCCCACCGTCTGATGAAGAAAATTCACCAGCTCTACTCTTAACAGTGGTCACTTTCTGAGGATGGATTATTACAATGCTGACTATAAGCAATACTTCAAAATATCGCATCTCCTGGTCCAATGAGGATGCTTGATGCCCAGCCCGAGGACCAGAGTTCAATCTCCTGAGTCCATGTTGTAGAAGGAGATAATCAATTCAGTAAGTTGTCCTCTGACCTCCTCATGTGTCATGAGGCAATGGCACTTGTGGGCATGTAAGTGCCATGTGTACAAGCATACATATAAATAAATAAATTTTAAAGATATAATAAAAATTTTAATATGGGCTGGGAAATAAATATTTAGAAGTTTGTAGGTATTGCTGTATTCTCCCTAAGCCTGTGGGACATTAACAGTTTCTTTCTGGTCTGAGTGCAAAGAAAGACCTGTGTGTATGGTGTGAAACACTCCTGGAATGTCTGCCATGCCTAAGGTGCTCACCCAGTCTGGCTCCTGGGACAGCAGGATGTGAGGAAAAGGAGAGCTAGCTGTGTAGCGCTTTTCTTGTAACTCCTCTGAGGGATTTGTCATATCTGGTTTCCCATTCTATGTACTTGCCACACTCAGAGGTTCTTTGTGCCTGTGAGTGTTGCATATGCTGTGTCTTCTGCCTAGAAAACATATTTACCCTCGCGAATGTTTCCGGGGGTTGGGATGGGCATGATTATTGCTCTCTTTAATCAGCTGTGGTCACCAGCACAAAGCCCTCAGAGATTGGGCCTATAATGATTTCTAGGCAGAGATGGAGAAGTGTCAAAAGTGCTTGCCCTCCTCTAGAATATATAAGAGGTCAGCAATTGCTAGAAGGACACTCTTCCATAGGGTGCTTGTAAACCAAGAGGTAAGTTCCCAGCTACTGTTCCCGTGGCATGCCTATCTGACTGTCACCACACACCCCACCATGATGGTCATAGACTCCAGGTAATACTGTATTTATGAGTTGACATCCATGTTAGGGTGGGGCTTTTCCATGACTCAGCTGCCCAAGTTATTCGTGTAAGTGACCCCTCACCCATGGTTCACCAAGCTGGTCCTGGATGGAACTGTCTGTTAGATATCAATCTGGAGTAAACAGAACCTCCCCAGGAAAAGTCACTCAAAAACTCCTTTCCCTGAACTGCAAACCTTTAGTCATTTCTAGAGATTCTCCCAGCATGGTATCTCTCCACAAGTCCTCTTCAGGTCATGCCAGACGTAACTACTTTCTCTTCTGCTCCCCAAGTGTTTTTTTTTTTTCTCCATGGCATTATTGCGAGCATAGCTGTTTACCTGCTTACTCTCTACATTGAACTGTGCATCGGCGAATGCACAACAGGTGGAAGACAGTTGATCATCAGGTTCTGTTGATCTTTTTCTCTGATCCCTCAATTCTAAATTTGAAGAGTGTGGATTCACATTGTTCTTGCTCAATTCACACCCAACAAGGTCAGACAGTATTGTATTGCACATAGTAGGTGTCTTAGGGTTACTATTACTGACATGAAACACCTTGACCAAAAGCAACTTGGGAAGGAAAATATTTGTTTGTCTTACACTACAGTACTTAAACTGTTCATCACTGAAGGCAGGCAGGACAGGAATTTAGGGAAGGAACCTAGAGGCAGGAGCTGATGCAAATACCGTAGAGGGGTGCTGCTTACTGGCTTACTCCTCTTGGCTTGCTCAACCACCAGCCCTCTTCCATTAATCACTAGTTAAGAAAATGCCCTAAGGGGGCTGGAGAGATGGCTCAGCGGTTAAGAGCACTGACTGCTCTTCCAGAGGTCCTGAGTTCAATTCCCAGCAACCACATGGTGGCTCACAACCACCCATAATGATATCTGATGCCCTCTTCTGGTGTGTCTGAAGACAGCTACAGTGTGCTTACCTATCATAGTAAGTAAAAAAATCTTTGAAAAAAAGAAAAAAAGAAAAAAAAATCCCTACAAGCATGTCCACAGCCCAATCTTGTAGAGACAATTTCTCAACTGAGGTCATATGATTCTACCTTATGTCAAATTGACATAAAACTAGCAAGCACAGCCGGGCAGTGGTGGCACACGCCCTTAATCCCAGCCCTTGGGAGGCAGAGGCAGGCGGATTTCTGAGTTTGAGGTCAGCCTGGTCTACAGAGTGAGTTCCAGGACAGCTAGAACTATACAGAGAAACTCTGTCTCAAAAAACAACAACAACAACAAAAAAAAAACCCCAAAAAAACAAAAAAACAAAAAACCAAAAACCTAGCAAGCACAATAGAATAAAAATAGTTGGTTGAATGAGATGCTGTGGTATTAGACACATGTGCAAAGCTGGCAATAACCTGTTTCCAGTTCTATACTATTTTAATCCAGATTCATAGTATTTCTCATTCTGAAAAAGACAGAATGGTAATCACTAGAGTTTTCCAAATCTACATAAAAGGTTATAGGAAACTAAGATGCAAGCTACAGATGGTTAAAAAGCATCCTTTGCCAACACACTGGAGCTGCCCTGATTTTCAAGCCTGTGACAGTTGGAACCCCCTAAAGCAAATATAATAATTGGATGCTTGCATGGGACCCTGCAGGGAATCATAGCTGTTTGTGCTTTCAAAGCAAAGACAAACATGAGTATAAATAGAAGCATAGGACTCACAAGCAGTCCCAAAGTTACAAACAACAACTGCTGGGCATGTAGCTCAATTGATAGAGTGCTTGTGTAGGATAGGAGAAAGTCCTGAGTTCAATCCCTGGCACTGCACAAACCACACCACTGTAATCCCAATGCCTTGGAGGTTGGGGCAAAGAGGACAAGAAGTTCAAGTCATCCTCAGTTACCTGGTAAATCCAACCTAGCCTACATGAGTCCTTGTCTAAAAAAAGAGAAGAAAAGAAAAAAAAGGCCGAAGTACCTCCTGCTTATACCAAGGCAAGCCACAGTCCTTTTCCTGAAAACCTGTGGTCTCCTAGCAACCAGAGCTACTAGCTAGCTCAGGGAGAGGCACCCTCTACAAGCTTGAATCCTATCTCTGCATGAGAGAGCCAGATGGGAGTCTCTAGCAGGGATTCTTCCTCCATTAGCAGCTTTTCTTCCCTTAGCCTGATGCTCTCTGTCAGAACAGCATCTCCATTCACCTCAAGCAGATGTCTTAAAAGCTTTTCACTGGCTGTTCTTTCAAAGGACCCAAGTTCAATCCCAGCACCCAAACGGTAGCTTACAACTGTCTATATTCCAGTTCCAAGGGATCTAATGCTCTCTTCTGGCTTAGGAAGGCACCAGGCATGTGTGTAGTACACAGATACCCATACACATAAAATAAATAATTTTTTAAAAAATGTAAAGCTTTGCCAGGAATCCTTTGAGTCATCTCTTGTCTCTACTATTTCTCAGCTCTAATAGCACAGCCGCAGGAACACTTTCCCCACCAAAGTTTTTGGAACTGAACTCTAATCCCCAGTACCAGATAGACAGCTCAGATCATCAACTAGCAGCTTAACACATGAGTCTGCTTTTCCTAGCACTGTCTCTGTGTATGTTTGATATAATATTTTTATTAACTCTTTTGAGAATTTCATTCATACACCTGGTGTACAATCATATTCATTACCATTATCCTTCCCAAATCTATCCATCTTCTTTCTCGCTCCCAATTTCCTAGTCTCTATTGTTGGTGTTATAACTCATTGAATGCAAACTGTCCATATATACTCAGGGGTATGGAGCTACCCTAAGAAACAGCCTACCAGGGGCCATACCCTTTAAAAAACCAAACCTCTGCCTCTTTGTCCCCCAGCTGTCAGCATCTCCTTAGGTAAGGGTGAGGGTTCATGAGTTTCTCCTCCATGCTGGGCTGTGTGCTGGCTTGCTCATGTGTGGGCAACCATGGTTGCTACACCTTCACCAGTACAGTGCTTCGGCCATGTCCAGATGACATTTGTTTCACTCCAGCCTTTCCCAGACCCACTCACTCTCTCACACACACACTCTTCTCGCCCTAGTGTGTTTTGAATGAGAATGTTGCCCACCACCTATATTTGAATGCTTGGTCCATACTTGGTGGGACTTTGGGGAAGGACTAGGAGGTGTGGTCTTGTTGGAGGAAGTGAGTCACTGGAGGTAGGTTTTGAGATTTCAAAAACCTATACCAGGCTCAGTCTCTGCATCTCTCTCTTTCCCTCCCTCTCCCTTCCTCCCCTCCTTCTCTCTTCTTCCCTCTTCCTCCTTCCTGCCCTCCTTCCACCTTATGGATAAGATGTGGGCCTTCAGTTACTACTGCAGTGCCATGCCTGCTTGCTGGCTACCATGATCCCCATTGTGGTGACCATGAACTAACCCCTTGAAACTGTATAAAAGTCCTCAGTAAAATGCTTTCTTGTATAAGTTGCCTTGGTTCATGGTGTCTCTCCACAGTAATAGTTAATACATAGTAATAATTAATACACACCCCCTCTTCCAGGATGGTCCCTGAGTTTTGGGGAGAGGGATGTGATACAGATGTACCATTTGTGGCTGGTCACTCCACAGACACACTTTCACCAGTTTCAAGTGTCTGCATTAATTGCAAAAAAAAAAAAAAATCTATGAGGGGGTCTGAGAGCTTTATTAATTTTGGAATATAGGGACATGAATTCAGAGGGCTGTTTGATAGTACACCCATTTAGCAAATGATAATAGGTTCATTTTTGTCTTGTATGTCCAGCTGTAGTGTTTTTGTTTTTAATCAGCTCTCCTGTGTTTTAAAAAATCATGTGGTGCTAGACAGATGGTTCAGTGGTTAAGACCACTTACTGCTCTTCAAAGGCCCTAAGTCTGGCTCCCAGCATCCATACTAGGCAGCTCACAACCATCTGTAACTCCAGCTCCAAGGGATCCAACACCTCTGGTCTCCACAGGCACCTGCACTCACCTACCCTCATACATACATACATGCATGTAATTTAAAATAGAAGAGATCTTTTTTAATGTAAAAATGAATACCAACTTTCATTAGAAGTCATATATGGATGATGCCGAACCTTGTTTCCATGCAGCAGTGATCAACTGAGTCACAGCTGTGCTTAGTATCATAGCCCTCCTCAGTGGAACATGGCCTCTCTGGGTCACAATGCCCTGCTTTCTCATATGGTCCTCATTCCCTATGTGTGTCCCAGTTTTCCCTTCTGATAATAGATTGTGCCCACCCTGATCAGCTTAACTTAGTTACCTCTTTATATGCCTCCCCCTAGGTGTGTCCAGCCTGCTATCCACAGGCCACACTCAACCCAGGATAGCTGTGAATGAGAACAAAAGCTATAAACATATGTAAAACATGATGGTGAGAGTTTTTTATGGTTTTTTTTTTTGTTTTTTTTTTTTTGTTTGTTTTGTTGTTTTTTTTTTCTTTTTTGCTGCAATTATTTTGTAACTTGAATGCACAGAACTCAAACATGAACCTTGTAGACAAAAGTATCAGGTCCCAGTGTAAAGAGGCTGGACATACCTGCACCTAGGCCTACATGTAGTTCTACATTCTGAGGTTCTTAGGTGTTACTAATTCAGTTTATAAGTCAAGGAGGAATACAATTTATCCCTAACATTCTTTATTCTACCTTCTTACTATGGCCTGCATTGTCAGCCCTGTCATCAGTCTTGCCTCACACCTCTTCTTGTGCATCAGGCTCCAGAAAAGCTACTCTCAGTCAGTTCCTGAAACAGCACTGTATTTCCTATGTCTGGGCCATTGCTCTAGCTGTTCCTCCTGGATATTCCTTTCCCTGTCTTACTCCTTTTTCTGTCCATGAGAACCCTCCAGTCTTTATAAGTCCTTCATGCCCGCCCTCTTTTCCAAACCTGCTTGTTTCCTTGATGGGACCAATGTCCTCATGGCTTCTCTACATTCCCACATTCCTTTGCCTTGGGAGAACAGTGTCTTTCCAATTCTACATCTATTTCTCTATTTACAGGCTTTTAGGGATAGAAATCCTGCCCACCAGTACAGTCATGCAATCCCTGTCCACATGATCAGGGCCTCTCTTCTGTGGACTCACTTCTGAGAACAAACACACTAGAACAGGTGGTAGTTAGAATGGACCCACTAACCACTTTGTCCCCGATGGCTCTTGAGTTCCTCCCTACAACCACCACTGCGGCTCTGGTTCTTCTCATCCTCAGCCCTCACTGTTCAGTATCTCTTCTTTACTCAGTGAGCTACCTAGAATCCTTCCGGTAGGCCCATTGCTTCTCGAGGACTTGAATGGAAATGGCCTTATGTAAATCCAACCCTCTCTGTTTGTAGACTTTGAACCTGCAAACCACAAAGTTTGTTTATCTCTTAACACACGTTCCTGCCTGGGTGCCATGGTGTCCAGGTTTTCCTTCCACATTCTTTCCCCAGAAGCCCCTTACTCCCTGCATTGACCACCTCACATTTAAGCAGTTATTCACTTCATGTGTGTTATAGAAGGATATGAGAGAGAACAGAGAGGGGTGCTTCTTACTAAAAGAAATGGTTCACAGCAAGGCGCAAAGGACAGGCACCAGACACCATTTGTAACAGGACTCTTCAGCACACATGCCCATGTTCCCTGGAGGTTCTAAACTGAGACATGAAAAAGAAAGATGTAAGCAAATGCAGAAAGTTAAAATGCCACTTGGTCCTGAAAGGAAGGTGCATTTTGCCATGCTGCAACCTTAGGGTGGGAGCAAGATCTCATTAAAAACTAATAATCATAAAGCAGTGTGTGTTGTGCTTAAGCATAAGAGGAAGAGGGACACGGATTAACATACATCCCTGTCTTAGTCAGGGTTTCTATTCCTGCACAAACATCATGACCAAGAAGCAAGTTGGGGA
>NW_022196903.1:42213999-42233636 GCF_008632895.1 Mastomys coucha
CAGGTCAGGAAGCAGGAGCTGATGCAGAGGCCATGGAGAGATGTTTCTTACTGGCTTGCTTCCTCTGGTTTGCTCAGCCTGCTCTCTTATAGAGCACAAGACCTCTAGCCCAGGGATGGCACCACCCACAAGGGGCAATTGAGAAAATTCCCCACAGCTGGATCTCAGGGAGGCACTTCCCCAACTGAAGCTCCCTTCTGAGATAACTCCAGCCTGTGTCAAGTTGACACACAAAACCAGCCAGTACAACACGTGATGAAAGATTCTTTGCTATGACATCCATGTATTGTATTGGTCCACCTTAGAATGTGTAGTTAAGCAGCATTTGTCTGGATGCCATAAAGAGAAATGCACCAAAAAACTTCTGGTAGTGTACTGCAGTTTCTTGCCGCTTCCAAAGACTCAGGCTAATTGGATGTATGCACTGAGGCAAGACCCATGCTGAGGCAAAGCATGTGGAGGACACGTGATGTTTGGAGGGTATAAATAGGCCTCCATGGAATGATGGAGACAGAGCTTGGCTTGCTGGTACAGCTAGCTGTGCAACGCTCATGGCTCTCATGTCTTCACTGATCTTCTGATCTTCACTTCCCTAAGAAAAACACAGCCAAGAACTTCTCCTGGCAACCCTTGGGGTTCCTCCTTCTGACTTGAGCTGAGACTGAGGCCTGGCTGTCTGGCTAGGTCATGTCACCACTGTTGCTAACCTGATTCTACCAAACTGGACTGATGGTATGTATGTCCATGAGGTGTTTGCACATGGATCAAGCTGCTGCTGCCTGCTCACCTATGAACTGACCTGCTGATTTCCAGACAACACAGATGAGAGCTTCTCTAAAGAACCTTTCTAAACAGGTCCACTTCCCCCATATCCTTTCTTTTCCACTACCTCTGTTGGGTGGTGGGTTACAAGGAAGGTTAAATCGTTTAAGAGCCATCATCAAAACTAGGATTTGAAAAAAAATTAAAGTTACAACCCTGACAGACGCTGTTAGACTGAAGAGCTTACTGCCACAGCTGCCTGTATGTGTTGATAAAGAGAGAGCAGGGTGTGTGTTAAGGGTGCCCAGCAGGTAGTGCTGACCACGATAGGCAGGACCAGAAGGGTGCCCCCACTCACGCTTTTAGATAATGTAAGCCCCTAGAATTAGGAATGACCCCCTGAAGTGATTGATGGAGACCCCTAGTGAGTTTACTTCAATTTGGTAAAAAGTAGGATTCAAAACAGACATTAAGATACTAAAGGAACTAGAAAAAGAAATCTGTGTGTGTGTGTGTGTGTGTGTGTGTGTGTGTGTGTGTGCGCGTGCGTGCATGCGTGTATAACAGTCTCTTAAAAGTTTATTATAAATCAGCTAAAAAGGACTATGAATAGCCTTTAGAGAAACAGGCAAGGGGCTGAGGATGACCAAGATGAGTCTCATGCCTTGGAGGGGAACCTGAAAGGGAAACCAGACCATCCAGTGAAACAGCACGAGAAGCTTAACAAACAACCAGGTCTGTGGTAAATCAGCCTTGGGAAATAGGGCCTAGGCCTCTGTGGCTCTACTACCATAATGCTGTGCAAGTATCAAAGCTGACCTCACTCACATCCCCGGAGGAGGAGGTTGCATCCTGGGAGGCGGCATGCCCACTGGTGTTCTTCAGTCGGAAATATCCCCATTGGGGAATTCATGGGAGGCTTCCATGCCAGGTGGGTCCACCATACCTGGAGGAAGACACTCACAGCCAGGTGGGTACTGAGTTTGGCTCATGCAATACTGGCTGTGTTTGCAGCTAACTGCAGCAGTGCCTTGTGGGACTGCCAAAGGTAGCCTGATTCCCAGCTGAGCTAAGGCTAGCAGTCCTGGAGACCCAGATGGAGCTTTGCCTGTTCCTGGGTACCAGACCCCTGTCACTAGCCACAGCCCCCCATAGATTTGTGGCCATGAGTCACATAAGGACAACACCCCAAGCCTCCCACAGGTAGGATAGGACATGACCTATTAGACGTGGTTACATGTCTGTGGTTACAGATCTCCAATTTAATGAGATACCTAAAGGCCTGGAGGGCTTACCCAGTAAGCTTTCCTTCCCAGACATTCCTCCCTGCAAAAGGTATTTAATCTCAGGCCCACCCTGAAAATTGGGGTATGGTTTTACACATCCACTTTCCACCATGACGATAAATGCCTTAAAACCATAGACGGCCTCTTTTCTTTGAGATCCCCCATGGGGAGCCATGGAGAAGGCTTTCCCCTACAAAGCTGCTGTTTAGTCTCCCGTAGAAGGCCTCTGTGCTACCAGTCATGACTATCAACAAGCCCTCGTCTGCAGCCGTCAAGCCAAGGACTCTCCCTATAGGACCAGCCAGATCCCTGCTCTTCCCCCTCAGCCCCAAGCTAGATCCAGCCAGTGAGCCCAGATTCTGTTCTCTGCTCTTTCGCGACTTCCAGGGGCACCTGGGTGTCCAAAAGCCTGGGAACCCCACAGCCTCAGCCTCGTTGCAGGCCTGGGGACCCCCGAGCCAGCTCCAGCTTCCTCGAGCCAGCTCCAGCTGCTTGGAGCCTCAGACTGCGCTTTCCCACCCCAGAGTGGGTGTTCCTCGGCTTCCCTACGGCCCAACACCCATCCCTGGCAATGGTGAGGTGTAAGCACAGACAACTCCAATAACCCGGCTCCCTAAGCGGCCGTGTCTTATGGTGGAACAGATACAGGACCCACAATCCTACAATGCCTCTTTCTTATGGGGTCACCAACTGCTTGGGATGGTCCTCCAACCTCAGGGACTGGCCCAGCAAATCCTGCAGGAGCCTGGGATATAGGAACACCAGCTGAGATTCCTCTGCCAGCAGCCCTGCAGATGCCTGGCCTCTAGCAAGTGGCACTTGGGCAATGCCCGTATGTGTGGGAGGAGGTCCGTCTAGTGTCACAGAGACCAGGTTCTACCCTTGAAGCAACACCAGAACGAGGGCTCGCTCCCTCTCTGCTTGTTTGGAGTTCTTTGGTTTGATCTTCCTGAAGCCATCATAGTTACAAAGGATCCAAGTCATGTTTGTCAAAAGCTTTGAAGGTTCCGATGAAGATCCGGCCATCTTGCAGGATACATCTCATCCTGTAAGCAATGCAGCAGCATCTTGCTGTTCTGGCCCACAGCCATGGTGATGGCTCCCAAAGGCTCAGATTCCCAACGTATTCGCTTCCACCACAAAGCTTCAGTTAGCCGGCCAGCTGCTCAATTCCCGCCACCAATAACGGAAATGCAGCCTGCAAACTGCTTGTGAAACTGAAATGATTCTTTCTTACCTGGCTTGAACACAAAGATTTCTACCCCTTGAATGCATACTTCTTGCACACATGCTTCTGCACCACTATTCTTCTCCCTAAACTCGAAGAGAACAGAGACTGTCATTCTCTTGTCTCCGCACCTCCTCTGACTGCCACCACAGTAACTTATGGAAAGCAGACACTCGGTAATGTAATCTGGTTTTGAGTTGGATTGAACCAAGTTCCGATTGGGGAACTTCCAGCAGGGTTGGATTACTGACAGCTACAAGTTTATTTTTGATTTCTGGGCAGAGCATTGAACATTTTGCATATGGCTGTGAAAAAATTAAAGAATTTCATCAATGGTCTGGGAAGATCAATGGAATTTGCTTCCTCAGCAGAATGAAGGTTGTTTTGTCCTAGTGACTAGAAGGAGTTGGCAATGTCCCTCACTTATATCCTGAGAGCATGAAACTTTTGCCAAATTGAACCGTGAAATTTGAGAACTGGAAAGGATGTTAATCAGAATCTAGCCAGTGTGCTTTCTTACAAATGAAGAGAAAACACAAAGCCCGGGGCAATCTGCCTAGAATGAAAGAGGCCATGGGAGAGAGAGGCTGAGTGAATCTGCTCTCTCCCACTCTCTGCATCCAGCAGAGATGGGTGGCCGGCCCTTCTACCTCATCCCTTGGCCCTTCTACCTCATCCCTTGCAGACACTCAACATTCTTGTTCTGTTGTCTCTACTGTCCACTCTTCCAGACACCTGACAAAACTCAACTTTTTTGAGTTTTGAGTTAGGATCAAGCCAGGGTTTCTGACCTCTTTGTCCACCTAGGCTGGAGACTCTGCTTGGGATCAAAGGACAGCCTGGCAGACTGGTTCTGCCGCCTATTCATAGCTGACCTTTGCTTGGGCCTTTGGTGTTGCCAGCCCGACTTCTCTATACTGGCTCTCTAACCACCTTCTCTAGTTACTTCACAAACTCATCCTCTCTCTCCAAACTCTGCTCCACAACCTCTCCCTTGAGGTGAAGTCCTGTGATGAGAAATCCACAGATTCACACCATCAAACTTAAATAAATTCCTCATCCCCTCGCAGTGAGCACATCCTTCCTAAAGCTCGCTCCTCCGTCTGTGCCCTGAATTCCATTGCTTTTCCGAAGAACATTTGTTTTGTTATTCCTTTCTCTCTGCTCCTTCTTCCAGATCTCCTCAAGGATTTGATCAGCAGCAATACTTGAATAGATGCATATATGTGATTCTTTATTTGTGTGAGGGGGTATGGTAGAACATCTTCAGTGAGGTAGATGCCAGAGGTCAATGTCAGGTGCTCCCCTGTATCACTTTCTCCCTTATTTTTGTTTTTGTTTTTTTTTGTTTTTTGTTTTTTTTGATATAGCATCTCTCAGTGAATATGGAGCCCACTGATTCATTAAGATTGGCTGGCCTTTCCAGGGATTCTCCTGTCTCTGCCTCCTTAGCACTGGGATTACAGGTACAGCACACCACACCTGGCTTTCTACCTGCACCTTGGGCTTCAAAACTCAGGTCCTCATGCTCACACCAAATGGACTTTATTAACCAAGCCGTCCCCTCAGCCCCACAGACACATTATTCTTATAATTTTGAAGTCAAACAAACTTGCTTCCCACAACTTCCTCCCATCTTGTCCCACAGTGAGTCAATGGCCCCTTGTTCACAGTTCCCATGTCAATCTGCTTATCATCTCAGAGCTGGTGCTAAGCCTAACATAAGCCTCTCAGCCCTGACTTGCTGGGCAGGCAGCACTTGACCTGGCCTGTAGATTTTCTCTTGAGGGACACATCCCCTCTCTTGTATTCTGTGACTTTAAATCCTCCTGACCTCTTTAGATTTCTCTAGCCCTATCCTGTCAGACTCAGTTTGAAGCAGCTTTTCTCATACCCACTCTTAAACGCCAATGCCCCTTGGGAGTGTTGTTCTAGCTCCCCTAATCACCCTAAATACTTTCTCTGGGCAATTTTATCTATTTTGGCTCCGGTTACAATCTACATAGACATTTCCAAATCTGCATTTGCAAGTCTTGACCTGGCTTTAGAGTAGATTTGTAATTCTTTTGGGCATCTTCATGTGACATCTCTAATTCAATAATCTCCTAAAACCAAAGCAAACCTCTCTCTTCTCCCAGGAAAAAGACAGCACCACTAACCAGTCATTATCATACCTCTTCCTCTATGTCAAGGCCCTCAAAGTGAAACTTATAGTTCAAACACTAGGATTTTAATTCCAGATAAACCTTTGGACAAAGCAGGTACCTTAGCGTTTCTCTAGTTTCTTTATTGGTAAAATGTAAGAGGTGATAATAGAACCTTCCTCATGTGGATACTAGCCTTCTCTGAGTTCATGCATGTCAAAAGCACCGGCACTTGGGAAGCTGAGATAAGAAGTATCAATTTTACCTCCAGTCTGGATTACTTAGCACAAAGCTGCCTCAAGAAAACCAGGGCTGGAGAGATGGCTCAGCAATTAAGAACACTGACTGCTCTTCCAGAGGTCCTGAGTTCAAATCCCAGCAACCACATGGTGACTCACAACCATCTGTAATGAGATCTGATGCCCTCTTCTGGTGTGTCTGAAGACAGCTACAGTGTACTTACATATAATAATAAATAAATCTTTAAAAAAAAAAAGAAAGAAAACCAAACAATCAAAACAGCCAAAACAGCACCCAAAGAGTATTCTGCACATGTGACATGTTGGTTCTCATTTAAGCCATCCCTAGCTACCACCACACCACCCACCATTTCTTCCACTGCCTACAGTGTAACTTCAGTGTTTTCAAATCTTATTTTTAATGATGGATCTTAAATGCTTTAATCTCCCTTCAAGCCCACCACCCACCAGAGGTAGTGGGAAAGAAAGGATATGGGGGGCAGGCAGTGGGGAAGCAGACCTGTTTAGAAAGGTTCTTTGGGGCAACTCCTGTCTGTGTTGTCTGAAAAGCAGCAGTTCAGTCCACAGGTCAGCAGCGCCAGCTCTATCCACTTGCAGACAGACACTTCACAGATATATCAGCAGTCCAGTTTATACCCTTCAAACATCAAACGTCCTCCACATGTCTTGCTTCAGCAAGTTTCTTGCTTCAGCACATGAATCTGTCTCAGCTGACATCACTCTGCCAATCAGCCCAAGTCCATGGAAGCAGCAAGAAACTACAATACACCACCAAAAGGTTTTTGGTGTGTTTCTCTCTATGGTGTCCCAACAAATACAGCTCATCTATGCAATGTAAGGTGGACCAATACATGCAGGTTGTTAACAAAGAATCCTTTCACTTTTGCTGGGTATTCATTTTCCATGAATTGCATTATTTCCTGCAATCACATCTCCTTTCACTTGCTTGCTTTAGCAGAACATCCTTTCTCCTATGTCTGCTCAACATTCATTTGTGATTTGCCTTAGCCTCTCACCTGTGTCCACTTCAGCTAAATGTTCCTTCATGTGTTTGCCTCAGCAAAACACCATCCAACTGACGTTCCAAAGAAACCTTGAGTTTCTATGTCACTGCGGAACCTCTAAGATGGTCTCTGCATGTGATCTTGCCCCAACTCTAACCTAGTTCTCACACTACCATTTAAAAGTCTTTGTTACTTTCTAAAAATATAATGATGGTCTCTTGTTGCTCTTAAAATAAATAAGTTTCTGATTATGATAAGATCTTACATAATCAGCTCTCATGATCCCTCCTCCCTCTCCCCTTCCCATACTGATCTCCCTTCTCTCCTAAGTCCCTTCCCAAGCCACACTAATCATTTCTGGTTTAGTTCCTAGTACACACCCCACTGTTTCTCTTCTGAGCCCAGAAGCATCTCTCCCCTTAAGCTTTTCAAACTGTCACTCCTGAGCTGTCCCCACCCTCCTCAGTCCTTGGCTCAGTCTCAATTGCTGTAGAGTGATGGGCTTCATGCTTTCATGGAGAATGTCCATCCTCTATGGCGCATACCACTCAGCTCTATCAATGCTTCTTTGTTCCCTGCTGCAGAAATGGGTTCTGCTTTCTTTTAGAATGGTTTTGCTTTGTGCTTTATTGCCTGTCTCCACACCAGGGCAGGGGATCTTTAGAGAAGGGACTTCTGGTTCCCTACTATATCCCAAGAACCTTGAAGACCAGCTGGTATATGGAATGTGTTCAGTGTTATTTCATGACTGAATTAAATGATGCCATGCTTTTTTCCCCCAAGACTACATGTCACGGTTTTTAGGTAGCAGGAAATAATGCAATTCATGAAAAACGAATACCCAGCAAATCTTCAAATCATGTCTCCTGTCTTTGCTCAGAGACTCTCAGCATGAGAGTCACGCTTGCCGTTCTTCGAGTCCCCGTTTCAGGAATCTCTATGGAACAGGCTCTTGAGACTCTTCGGTATAGAGAACCCTGACTTCTTGTTATGGCTATCAGAAAACCCACATGTTGCACAAATATGAGACTCTGATCTTAATCATATCTGACAACTCTTTCCACTTAAAATTCTTTATAAGCTTCCAAGTAAGCGGTTAGGAAGCTAATGACAGCTCTGACATTAAAGAACCCTTCCCTCCTGATGCTTTTGCTATGATGGCTTTCAGTGCAAAGTAGATACCGGTGGCTTTAGACAGTAAGGAAAACGGAGGGCTGGAGAACAGGTGCAACAGTTAAAACATGGAATGATTGTGCAGAGGCCCTGGGTTTTTATCCCAGCACCCGCACAGTGGCTCACAACGTTCTGTAACTCCAGCTGTCGGGTATCTAATGCCCTCTTCTGACCCCCATGGATATGCCATGCACATGATGCACAAACACTTGCAGAAAGAAAAAAAAAAGCATACATATAGAATAAAAATTAAATATAATTTAAAAAGAAAAAGTACTTCTCTGTGTTACAGTTATCTTTCCAAATGACTTCCCTTCATCCAAAACACATGTGATTCCAAAAAGCACCACTGTGAGTACGCATTTATTCTTTCCATACCAGTGTTCTGGATTTCTTGTTTGGGTGGTGCTGTGAATCAAACCCAGAGCTTCACCAGTGCTAGGCAGCACTCCACCACTGAGCTACATCTTCAGCCTCTTTTGTGTAGCTTTTGGACCATCTAGTTATGTTCTTTGCCCCTTTCCCCTTTTTTTAAAAAAAAAAATTCTCAATGGTAAGGAAAAGGAAAATAAAGGGAGAGAAGAGTGTACAATATGCACAAATATACACAAAAAGAGAAGAGGAACTCACAGTATCTTCATATATGAAGAAAGATCTGTACATATTTATATATAATCTTCAAATAAGCTCTAAAATATTTATTATTAACTTCCAAGATTGTCTTTATAAGTGAGTAAAATTTCCATGGATCTGCTGGGCAGTGGTGGCACACACTTTTAATCCCAGCACTTGGGAGGCAGAGACAGGCGGATTTCTGAGTTCAAGACGAGCCTGGTCTACAGAGTGAGTTCCAGGACAGCCAGGGATACACAGAGAAACCCTGTCTCAAAAAAAAAAAAAGTCCATGGATACATGTGAGCACATATAAATATATATAGGAATGCATGTCACATGCATGCATACAGTCACACGTAAAAGATCACATAATATATATATTAATATATACATGTCAGTGAGGCACCTCAGAATGTGACAGCAGTGAACCCACAATCCTGCTGAAGGCCACCTTATACTTATTGCATGTTGCAGACAGGTCTCTGTGTGGCAACTGTGCTGTTTTCTTGTCTTAGAGGACAGGTGACCTTCCCAGAAGAAGGCAAGGCCAACCTGCTGTCCGCAGGCCTGCACCTGGCTGAGCCACTCCTCAGGAGGAATATGGGATGCTGTGCTTCTATCTATGGACCTGAAGGCCTGGATTTCTACCAAGCTGTAGAATTAATTAGTTTTGCATATCTCTTTCCTTCCCTGAGCCCTTGGTTCCTCTCATGTCAACTAAGGGATTTGAATGAAGTTATCTCTAAGCTCCTGTCAGTTCCATGGTTGCTTTCTAACTTTCTCAGTCTCCTTTTGCAGATGTAGATGTAAAAAGGTCACTGTCATTCCAGTCCATTCCATGTAGTAAAAATGTTTGAAAGTTTAATTAGAGCTAAATATCTTTTTTTAGTACATACAAAATTAGGAGTCTGGGTAATGCAAAAGTAGATCTGAGGGTAGTCAATACTTTGAAAGAGGATCTTTTAGGTAATATCCCTTCTGCTAGCTAAATCTTAGCAGAGGAAGTGGGATGGAGAGGCCATTTGTAGACTAGCTTATCTCACTTAAGAGTTCTGGAAGCAACAGAAACTACGATAGCAGTCCTCCTGACACAGATTCTGCTGGGACAGGAAGATGAAATCTGGGAGAGAGAGGAAAAGATGGATTACGGAAAACTCAATTCTTTACTTGTACACTTACATTTGATGTGTGAAGCCATATGCCACTTTCACACTCAAAAGAAAAAGGTACATAAAATTATTGAGATCTAAAACTCCCACAACACATTTCTTACATTCTCACAGGGTTTATTTTGCTCATGGCTGCCCTCTGGTTTAATCCTATTTCCCTTCTCCCTGTCCATCAAGAAGAAAGGAAAAGTCTTACAGTTTAATTAATAAAATATTAGAACCTCGTGCCACACTGCCAACAAGAGGGAGGGGAGCACATAATTATTTCTTCTCTTCAGAATGAATGCTTATTTCATGGAACTTTGAACCCAGCAGTGTCTCACTATAATCAGGCAAGATATAAGAATTTACCTGAGCAAATTAAAGGTCTGCATGACAAACAAAAGTTGCTTACTAGTCTTTTAAGAGCCTGAGACACATTTTTACTATCACTTTACTGGGATTTCCTATTGATAATTATATAATAAAGGGGAATGACCAGTACCAGTGAAGTAAAATCTCTTCTCTCTCTCTCTCTCTCTCTCTCTCTCTCTCTCTCTCTCTCTCTCTCTCTCTCTCTCTCTCTCTCTCTGTGTGTATGCACTTTCATGTGCAGGACTGCCACAACATGCATGTGGAGTTCCGAGGACAACTTTTGGGAGTCATTTCTCATCTTCCACCTTGTTGAGGAAGTGTCTCTCTTGTTTTTACTGCTTTGCTGCACATGCCAAGCTAGCTGGCCCTCAGGCTTCTGAGCAATTCTCCGTCTCTACCCCCCATCTTGCAGTAGGGGTGCTGGGGCCACAGGTATATGCCATGTCTGGCTTTGTGCATGGGTTCTGAAGACTGAACTCGGTCAACAGGCTTATACAGTCAGCATCTTTACCTGCTGAGCCATCTCCGGACCCTATCTACTGTTTGCATTGGAACTGTAGCCAAAGCTACAGCCATCCTTTGTGTCTTCTTTATCCATTTGCTTCCCTTTTTATTATTATTTCAATTGTACAAATTGGTGGGCTATAATGTGGTAATTAAATACATATAATAACCAAACCAGCTAGTTAACATTTTAAATTTTAAAACATTTTAAATTTTCTGATTGTATGTATTATTCGATAAAGTCTTTTCTGCTGCTCTAGTGACAACAGCTAAGATGCAGGACCAACCTACCTACAACAATAAATCTATCAACAATAGATGACTTGGTAAAGAAAAATGGTTGACCAGCCCAATAATCTGTTTTGATGAATAAAGTTTTATTGAGATGCAGTCACACGCTTTAATCTATGGGTTGCCCATAGCTACTTCCCCACCATAATAGCAGAGTGAATTCATTCAGACATAGGCAGAAAACACACAAAGCATAAAATATTTCCAGCTGGTCCTTTTTGGAAAAAAAGGTTTGTTGACCCTTATTCTATAATAGAAGTCACAACTTCAAGTATGTAGAAGAGAGAATTTTCTAGCTTTCCTGAAAACATTTCCTGTGTCTAATGGTTGATAATAAAGTGTTAGTGAGTATGTGGTCACTGGTAAGTTGTCCATGCTCATATACACAACACTAATTAAACTCAGTGGGCTAATTAAAAAGAAAGAAAGAAAGAAAGGAAGAAAGAAAGAAAGAAAGAAAGAAAGAAAGAAAGAGAGAGAGAGAGAGAGAGAGAGAGGAAGAGAGATAGAAAGAAAGATGTGAAGGTAGGAGAGGCAATTGTTTCAGGGATTGGGTGGGTGGGTACAGAGAGTGAGATGGAAGAACTGAGGTACATACAGTCAAGAGACATTGTATAACATGTATTACAATATCAAAGAATAAACAAAAATATTTTAAAGAATAAGAGTGAAATAAAGTTGTTTTCAGCTATGTACAAGATTTTAGAAAACAAATTAAGTAATAAGATAATTCCAGAAGTGACCCCCCAAGCCCATTTAGCAAAAGCATTCTCATGGGAAGGTAGTGTCTTTCTCATTTTCATCTAAAGCTGTGACGTCTCAGTTTATCATCCTTGTCCTTAACTGGATGAGAAAAGGATGTCATTTCTTGTATTGATAATAACTATTAAGTAAAGTTGTCACATCCCAAGTAATTGAAAATGCTGAATCCAAAGTGTCTGCTTTTCTAAACGTGTCATCACAAATTAATTGACGTTTGTTGGGAAACATAAGTCAGGGACATACTGGCTGTGTCCTGCTAGCTGTGATTTTCTGTCTGCCTTCTTTGTTAGGTAGTGAAACTGTTCCATTTCACCAGGCAAGAAACCTGTGCCTAGTGACACAGCAGGTGTGAGGCACATGTTTTAACAAAATGCCTTTTTATTAATTTAATTAGCATCTGTGAGTCCAGACACAAGCGTGAGAAGCCAAACACAGACTACAATGTCTCCCCTCCCCCACAGTCCCAATCCTAAAAGCATTTGTAATGGTTACTCCTCTTTCTGGGATTAAAAAGGTGAAAATGGAATACACACCTTTATTCCCAGTGCTGGGATGAGTGTTAGCACCCAGCACGGCAGATATATGGGCGGGTCTACAGACCTGTCACCAGGGCAACGGCCACCATATTCCCAGAATCTATTGGGTTCAGCTCTCACCTTTACCTGGACTGCTACGTCACAACATATAAATATATGGGTACTTTCCTCCATCTCTCTCTCTCTCTTCCCTCTCTCCCCTCTCTCTCCCTTCACGCGCCGCAGTCCTCACCCCCCCTTCTCCTAATTAAACCTCCAAAAACACAGAGCTGCTTGTATCTGGTGTCTGTGGACACGCCGCCGCGAGCCAAACGCTATCAGTAAGGGGTGCAGGGAGAAGGAAGTGGTAGTTGGAGCTCTGCATGTTTGGGGCCAGCCTGGTCTACATAGTAAGTCCCAGAATATCCATTGCTACATACATAGCTACCCTGTCTCAGGGGGAGGAAAAAAAGGTGAAAATGAATTTTTTTTTCCTCTAGAAATGTAGCGATTTCCCCAACCATTTAATTTTGCTTGAGAGAAAAGCTTTGAACATTGGGGAATGCGTATAATTTAAATGCTTAGAGCAGAATTACAGACATTGAGATGGTAATAAACAGCCTTGACCTCACTTGGTATCACCTCCTTATTTTCCAGAATACTGACATCTGTAGAAGTAAGGCACTGGATTCAAAGTCATGGGAAAATCTGGGTTAGAAAACCAGGCTTTGATCTTGTACTTCAGGCTCCTTACACAAACTTCCCATACTCTTTCAGCCTCAAGCCTTTAAAGGACATTTGAAACTGAGCTTGTGTGACAGCTTGTGCCCCTATAGGGGATGTTTCCTAGGGAGCTTGGACTTCTCCTGGCATGCCTACAGGGTTAAGGTGATGACAGACAAAGCACAAACGTCAATAAAGAAATCAAATCAAAGATTTGGCCATTCAAGACAATTAGAAAAACCTATAAACTCAGCAATCTTCTTAGTGTATGGATTTGGCTCCACAAGGAAACTTTTGCATATGACCATCACACCAAGTTCATGCCATTGCTTTTGTTTTTTTCTGTTTCAGACAGGGTCTTATAGACAGGCTGGCCTCTATAAGATCTACCTGCCTCTAGATCCTTGGGATGGCAGGCATCACTGCCACACATACATTGCTTTGTTATTCCTTTTTTTGGGGAGAGGGGTGTTTGAAACAGGGTTTCTCTGTAGTCCTGGCTGTCCTGGAACTCACTCTGTAGACCAGACTGGCCTCAAACTCAGAAATCCACCTGCCTCTGCCTCCCAAGTGCTGGGATTAAAGGTGTGCACCACCACCGGCTATCATTCTCTTTATCACTTAGTAACAACTCCAATTTTCTTTCGATTGTAGAAAATAACCTTTAGTTTTTAGTGACAGACCAAAAATATAGGACACATGATCTATTCATTTTACAGGAAAGTTTAGGATACAGTAGTTTCAGACAAGCTTGGGTGCAGATGTTAAGTGACATCATTTGGAGTCTACTTCCATCTGTCCACATTGCTTCCTTCTGTATTAGTGTCCATCTCCAGCCACTTATTGAATTGTGATGATAAAAAGACTACTGCCAGCTGCACGCTTGCCTAGCGACCTCAGAAGGGTCATGAGTGTACCCTGGAATTGTTACATGTGGTCAAACTATTTGAACCATACGGACTCAGAAGTGTGTGGTGGGAAATGCCTGTTGGAATGCTGACATATGTTAAAACAACCAGTAGGACAAGATCCTCATTTGTAGTTTGCCAGCTTCCTTGTAAACTTTCACTGGGGGCAGGTTTCAAGTTACCAATGTAGTTTTTGAGCTATTATGACTCTACTTTACTGATAAATTTCTACAGCTTTGAGACCATGGAAAATCAAAAAATGTAGCAGAACAATTAGAAAGTGATGGCTTCTGAGTATAGGTTAGCCTCTTCTCTCTCTCTCTCTCTCTCTCTCTCTCTCTCTCTCTCTCATTTTCTTCTTCCTCTTCCTCCTCCTCCTCCTCCTCCTCCTCCTTCTTTTCCTCCTCCTTTTCATTTTTGGAGACAGGGTTTTTCATACAGCCCAGAGTGGCCTTAAACTCTGTATATAGCTGCAGATAACTTTGACTATCTGCCTCCACCTCTCAAATAAGAGTATAGGGATGTGCTTTCATGTACAGTTTCTGCCCTGCTGAGGATCAAACCTAGATCTTTGCATCTAACAAGTGCGTTCTACCAACCCAGCTATATCTCAGCCCCTATAACTATTATTTTTAACGTAATATATTGAATTCACAGCCTCCCAAGGGCTGAGATTACAGGTATATGGTGCCATGCCTGTCTTAAATAGTATGTTTAGATACACTGTGATGTTTTGAATATGCTTGGCCCAGAGAGTGGGTTTAGGAGATGTGGCTTTGTTGGAGTAGGTGTAGTCTTATTGGAGGAAATGTGTCACTGTAGGGGTAGACTTTGAGGCTGTGCTAAAAAGCTCAGCCCAGTGTGGAAGAAAGCCTCTTCCTGGCTGCCTGCCAAAGCCAGGACCCTTCTGATGCCTTTGGATCAAGATATAGAACTCATGGCTCCTCTACCACCATTTCTGCCTGCACACTGCCACGCTTCTCACCATGAGGATAATGGACTGAACCTCTGAAACTGTAAGCCAGCCCCAATTAAACGTTTTCCCTTACAAGAGTTAGTCCCTGTCTACTCTACTGACTAACAGGGGGCTTCTGTCATTAGTAAAGGGGGGCTGAGTGCCAAAGAGACAAAAGAGATAGATGTTTGTTGGAATGATGTTTTTGTTCACAGTATGAAGATGTGTCTTTGTCCTTCCTTGCCTGCCTAAGGTACCTTCTGATTGGTTAGAATAAAAAGCCTATGACCTATAGCAAAAAGCAGGATAGTAAGGTGGGACATCCGGCAGAGAGAGGAACTCTAGGAGACAGGAAGATCAGGAGTTCAAGGTTATCGTCAGCTAACTAACATGCATACACAATGAGATTGAAACAAGCCTGGGGTGCATGAGACCCTATCTTAAAACAAAGCCAACAACAAACCAAAACAAAATAAGAAAAGCAAAAACAAACAGACAAAAAACTAAACCAAAACAAAGCAAAATTATTTATGAAATTGTAGAATTTATAAAAATTATGGTCATGTAGTTCAGTATTTAATATAATGAGGAGTGTCATTTCTTTTGCCTGTGTTGTTCTTGCTAAAATTAAATCTTTGCAGGATATTCTAGCTAGTAGCCTGCCTCCTTGAGATGGGCTCAAGTCTTTGTATTGCTGTAATTTTTAGGCATGTGACTATTGGAAGGATGCTATAGTGTTATTCTGTCTACTTTAAATAGCAGCTAGACTTCTGTTCATTTAAAAAAAAGGTCAGTATTACTTAAATTGAATCGCTGCCATTTCTCAGAAGAAAACAGCCGAAGGTATAAAATTTTAACTTTTAAAACATTTTTATCTGTTTTATTGGGTGGTGTGTGCATATCATAATATATGTGTGGAGGCCAGAGGATACTTGTGAGCACCTTTACTTGCTCAGCTATCTCATTAGCACCAGAGATGGAGCATTTTAAAAAGGTGGGTAGAGGTAGAAAGATGGCTCAGTGACTAAGAATGTGTTGTGCTCTTGCAGAGAACCCGAGTTTGATTCTCAGCACTCACATACCAGCGTGCAGGTCAGAGCCTCCTGTAACTCCAGCTCCAGGGGCTCTGACACCTTCAGCCTTTGAGGGCACCTGCACTCACAGAGACACATACCCACACACAGATACACACACAGAGACATAATTCAGAGAGACATAAATGAATCTTCAAAGTTGTTAGTCAATAAAACACAGAAAACCACTGCGTCCTCAGCACAGAACTGTGCATTCCTTATTCTCTACCATGTTTTCAGAAAAACCAGTATCATGGACAGGTAGGACAGCACTCGCTGGCTGACATTATTGCTTCCTCATCACACATCGATCATGTTTTCAGCAGGTATCATTTTTGAGTGTGAAATGTGTTTGAAATAAATGCACAATTTCACACATGTACACACACACATCAGAAAAACATGCTAATGAAATTATCAAACATACCAGACCCATGGAAGTCCTTCAACTTGATCCCTACAAAAGGAACAACCCCTTAAACTAGGAGATGATGACTTTAGACCATCTAGGACATGTGCCATTAGACTGACAGGTGGCCAGAGCGCTCACCTCTGTCCCTGGGACTACAGCTCAGCATGGTGACCCTGCTTGATATGTGCCATTCATATTGCCATATGCCCATATCCAGGTGTCCCTGCAGCCCTGTGCCTCAGGCCTTGCCTGACTTTACCTTGAGCTTTAAGCCAGCTCTTCACCTTCCAACAACTCCCTGCCTGGCTTCTTTATTTAACTACCTACTGACACTTTTGATACTTTTCTTTGCTTCCCCTCAGCTCTCTGCCTCTGTCTTCAGTACAGCCTCTTTGAACACAAGGGCTCCTTTAACCCACTCTTAGCCATTTTAACACATATAGTTGTGTGATGCATATGAAGTGAGAGCTGAGAGCTAATATTAGCAATAAAGACTGGAATAAAAAAGAAAGCTATAACTGCCCTCCCTACCCCTTCCTGTGAGCCAGGTCCACCTGGAGCACAATCAGCAGAGGTAAGCTGAGCACGGTCCCCTAACCTCCATCTTCTGGCCCTCAGCTCTCTCTGCTTTCCCAAGGAGGCCTGCAGGAGCACCAAGAACACCTAGCTTAGACCTCTCCTCCACCAATCCCCTGCTTGCCAGGTCCACTTGGGGCACAGCGAGCAGAGGTGAACAGTCTTGTTACCTAAGATTCATTGTCGTGCTCTGCCTGCCTCCCTGAGAAGAACTTCTGGCATCAGGAACATCCAGCCAAGACCAGGGACAACCAGATGGCTAAAGGACAGTGTAAAAACACAATCAACAAGAGCCAGAGCAATATGGCACCACCGCACTACCAGGGCTCAGTCAGATATCCTGCTACAGCAGGCACTGGGTATCCTAATACAGCCAAAGCACAAGACCTTAACCTTAAATCCAATCTTACAAAATGATAGAGGTTTTTACAGAGGAAATGAGTAAATCTGTAGCTTTAATTTTTTTCAAAGTGTACTTTTAATGATGGTTCTTAAACTCTTTAACCTCCCTTCTAGCCCATCACACACCAGATGAAGTGGAAAAGAAAGGATACAGGGGAAGTAGACCTGTTCAGAAGTTGTTCTTAGTAGCAAATTCTATCTGTAATGTCAGGAAATCAGCAGTTTAGTTCATAGGTCAGCAGGGGCAGCTCCATCTACTCACAAACACAGCATGTGAGTCTGTCTTAGCAAAACTCCATGTGAGTCTGTCTCAGCTGACATTACTCTGCCAGTCAGCTGGAGTCTGAGAAAGAGGAAGAAGCCACAGCATACAACCAGAAGTTTTTTGGTGTGTTTCTCTCTATAAATTCCTGAGAAATGGAACTCAACAATGCAATGTAAGGTAGACTGATACATGTGAGTCCTTAGCAAAGAATCCTTTATCACGTGTCCTCTTACATGCTTACTTTTGCAGAATATCCTTTCACCCATGTCTGCTTCAGTAAAACCTTCCTTCACAAGTCTACCTTAGTGAAATACCCTTTTACCTGTGTGTGCTTCAGGAAAATACTCCTTTAGGTGTTTGCCCAGCAAAACGCCATCTGACAAAACTGACTTTCTAAAGAGCCTTTAAGTTTCCACTTCATAAATCCCTTAAAGAAATACAGGAAAATACAGTCAAACAGGTGACAGAAATGAATAAAACTGTACAAGAACTGAAAATGGAAATAGAAGCAAAAAAAAAAAAAAAAGAAAGAAACTGAAGGAATACTGGAGAGGGAAAACCTAGGGTAAAGAACTACAGATGTAAGCATCGCCAACAGAATACAAGAGATGGAAAAGTGAATCTCAGGCATAGACAATGTAGTTGAAGAAATCAATACATTGGTCAAAGAAAATATTAAATCTAAAAAGTTCCTAACACAAAACACCCAAGAAACTCTATGAAACCTAAGAATAATAAGAATAGAGGAAGAAGAAGATCCCCAGCTCCTGGGCCCAGAAAATATTTTCAACAAAATCATAGAAGAAAATTTCCTCAAACCTAAAGAAAGACATGCTCATATACATATAAGAAGCTTATAGAACACCAAATAGATTGGACAGGAAAAGAAAATCCTCCTGACACATAATAATTAAAAAATTAAATGTACAATACAAAGGAAGAATATTAAAAGCTGCAAGGGAAAAAGGACAAGTAACAAATAAAGGCAGACCAATCAGAAATAGAAACAGAAGGAACTTTGCCAAACTCATCTTATGAGGCCGTAGTCACCCTGATACATAAACCACACTAAGATTCAACAAAGAGGGAATTTCATGAACATTGATGCAAAAATACTCGATAAAATATTCATAAACTGAATTCAAGAACACTCCAAAAACATCATCCACCATGATCAAGTAGGGATCATCCCAGGGATGCAGGGATGGTTCAATATACAAAAATCCATTAATGTACTCAACCATATAAACAAACTGTACAAAACTCAAGTCCAAGTGGATCAAAGACTTCAACATAAAACTGGACACATTAAATCTAATAGAAGAGAAAGTGGGGAACTGCTTTTAACATATTAGCACAGGAGAAAAATTCCTGAACAGAACACCTCAGCTCAGAATTAGCTTAGAACAGAATTCCCTTAGCTCAGAAACTAAGATCAACAATTAATAAGTGGTACCTCATGAAAATGAAAAGTTTTTGCAAGGTTAAGGACACTGTCAATAGGACAAGACAGCTGCCTACAAAATGGAAAAAGATGTTCACCAACCCTGCATCTGACAGAGGACAAATATCCAAAATATATAAAGAACTCTAGAAATTAGACACCAACAAAACAAATAATCCAATTAAAAAATGAAGTACAGAGCTAAACAGAATTCTCAACAGAGGAATTTCTAATGCCCAAGGAGCACTTAAAGAAATGTTCAACATCCTTAGTCATCAGGGAAATGCAAATCAAAACAACTCTGAGATTCCATCTTACACCTGTCATAATGGCTAAGATTAAAAACTCAAGTGACATGCTGGAGAGGATGTGGAGCAAGGGGAACACTTCTCCATTGCTGGTGGGAGTGCAAACTTGTACAACTACTTTGGAAATCAATTTGGCAGTTTCTCAGAACCTTGGGACTAGATCTACCCCAAGACCCAGCTTTACCATTCCTGGATATATACCCAAAAGATGCCCCATTATGCCACAGGACACCTGCACAGTTATTCATAGTAGCCAGAAACTGGAAACAACCTAGATGTTCCCCATCTGAAGAATGGATAAAGAAAATGTGCTACATCGAATACTATTCAGCTATTTAAAACAAAGACATCATAAAATTTGCAGGCAAATTTTGGATGAACTAGAAAATATAATTCTGGAGGAACTCCATCACCCCAGTGACTCGGATTCCTTCCAGTCTGTCTGGGCTGGGGTCCAGAGCAGACCTTGGGCACAAGCTCTGCAGCCAGTCCCAAAACACCCAG
>NW_022196903.1:42235845-42247300 GCF_008632895.1 Mastomys coucha
TACTAAATACAAAACAAACAAAAAGACTTTATATATTCATGTTCATTTAGGAAAATACTAGTAGTGATATATCATTTTTAAGTATACAATTAATATGTTTGGAGCTATTTAAAATTTATATTGAGAAAAATGTATTTTCACTATTGCTCTAGATGAGCATCTACATAAGACTGTTAAATTGATTGTTGTTTTATATCAAACAACTTTTATAATACTTATTTTTATTGTTATAATATTTTGTAAATTTTAAGGAATATGACAAAAAAGATATTGTAGGTATTGAAGGGGGATCTCTGGGAGGAGTGGAAGTACAAAAGGGAAACAAGAATATGATTCAATTCTATTTAATTAAAATATGTTTTTAAATGTTAACAAATTCAGATAAATTGAAATCATGTAACTTTTCTCATCATAATTCAATAAAAGTTAAAAAAAAAGAAAATATAATTCTGAGTGATATAACCCAGACGCATAAATACATGCATGGTATGTACTCACTGATAAGTGGGCATTAACTACAAAGTACAGGATACCAAGCTACAATCTACAGATCCAAAGAAACTAAGTGATAAGTGAGGGCAAATGTGAATCTCACACAGAAGGGGAAACAAAATAGCCATCAGCGATGAATGGAGAGTAGGTTGAGAAATGAACAGAAATTCAGGGAGATGGAGAATTAGGAAGTCAATGGGGGTGACCCTAGCTGAGACTGGGGATTTGGAGACGGAAGTGACCACCTCTTGTAGCTAGGTGGGATTTCTAGTGGAGGGAGAAAGATATGGACCCACGCACCAAACCTTCCACAATTTGTTTTCCCTTCCAACAAGATGTACAGGGATAAAGATGGAGCAGAGATTAAGGGAACAGCCAACCAATGACTGACCCAACTTGAGACCCATCTCATGAGAGAGAGCCAATCCCTGACATTATTAATCATACTCTGTTATGCTTGCAGGCAGGAGCCTAGCATAACTGTCTCCTGAGAGGCTTCATCCAGCAGTAAATAGAAACAGATGCAGAGACCCACTGTCAAACATTTAGCAGAGCTTATGGAAGTTGAGGATAAGATTGACCAAGCCAGAGGGACCAAGGATACCACAAAAAGAGCTACAGAGTCAACTAACCTGGGCCCATAGGGGGCTCACAGAGACCATGAGCAACCGGAAGAGCACACATGGGCTGGACCTAGGTCCCCTACAGATTTGTCACAGCCGTGCAGCTTGGTCTTCATAGGGGTCCTCTAACAATTGCAGCGAGGGCTGTCACTGACTGGCCTGCCATCGTATTCCTTTCCCATATTTGGACTTTCTGGCCGAGCCTTAGTGAGAAAGTATGTGCTTAGTCCTGCTGCGACTTGATGTCGCAGAGTGGTACTCAAGGTGGGAGTCGCCTTCTCTGAGGAGAAGGGGAGGGTATTTGTGAGGGGTGGGATTGGGAGGAAAGAATTGATTGGGGGCTACAATTGGGATGTAGTAAAGTGAATAAACAAATGAATTTAAAAAAAGAAAGAAGCTATAATTGCCAGTAGCTACACTATCAGTTGAAATTGGGGTTACTTAATGATTTAGAGCCAACAAATTCAATGTGAACTTATTATTGTTGTTATTATCATTATCATCATCATCATTATTATTATATTGTTGTTATTATTATTAAATAAATTCTAATAAGACAGAAACACATCCACCTAGGTTTCTGATACAACAAAATCAGAATTAGTAATTAAAAATAAACTCAGAAAAATCCTCTGTAAACCAATGGAAGTCTGCATTGTCTTTATATACATGTACGTACACCAGGTATGTGCAGGATCTCTCAAAGTTCAGAAAAGATATCTGATCTCCTGGAACATGAGGTACAGATGATTTTAAGAAACCTCTTTGTTATTAGTCATGGTGGCAAAAATAATGCAAAAAAGGCAGCTTACAAGGAGTGTTTACTTCTTTCTGCTCTTGTCTTCAGAGGTTTTAGTCTGTAGGAACTTACTTTCAGTGCTGTACATGCTAAGGCCAAGCACCATGGCGTTCAAGCACTGTTGGAGCAAAGTGGGTCACTGCATGGTGGCCAGAAAGCAGAGAGTCATAGGAAGAGCTTGGAAACAAGACATAACCTTCAAAGACCGGAGCCCACCCTAGACCCACCTCCTAGCTTTTATCACTTCCCAATAATGTCATCAAAGTAGGAATTCATTAATGGACTCACTTATTGATTAGGTCAGAGTACCCATGATCCAATTGCTTCCACAATGCTCCAACTTAGTCTTTGCACTGCGGACAAGGCCTTCAACACACTAAGCTTCAGGAGACATTTCTTAATCCAAGCCATAACATTATCCATATGACAGACATCCTCTTCTAAGTCTACCCTCACTAACTCACAGTACATTAATTTCTGCCGCTCTGAAGTTCCACGATCCTTAGTGATGTCACGGTTTATACTATTAAGATCTTTGTTATATTAAAAAATATCTGTACGAGATTTGAGAGATGGTTGATCTGTTAAGAGCAATGGGTATTCTTTCAAAGGACCCTGATACCATTCATTCCCAGGATCCTCCTGGGGACTCTCAATTGAACGTTACTCCAATTCCAGGGGAGTCTGACACCCTCTTCTGACATACACTAGCACCAGGAGCACACATAGTTTTAGCCTGCTAATGAGAATATTGGCCTTTTAATATTTATTTTTATCCCCAATAGTACTGAGCATTTTTATTAACCATATACAATGGGTTCCATTAAAAGTATATTGACGTGAGAAACATAGGGTAACAATTTGCTGTCTCCTACAAGTTACTTTATATAGGACAATACTGATTTGATAACCTGAAGGGGGACCTCTCCATTCTGAGGTGAAGGGGAGGGGTGGTGGGGGGAGGAGATATGGGTGGGAGTTGGGAGGAAAGGGAGGCTACAATCTAGATGTAAAGTGAGAAAATTAATTAATGGAAAAATATGTTCATTGTTAGCAGAATATACGTATATTTTCAAATGTAAAAAAAAAATAACGATTTGGTAAGCAAAATTGTCAATGACATTTAAATGACACATCTAAATCCTGTAGAGTTCCCAAAAATCACTTACTCCCTTTGAAATTTTATTAGTAATGCAAATTTAATTTTCAAATAATTTTTACAAAGATAGTATACTGTTGTGGTGATTTAAATGAGAATAACTCCCATAGAATCATATGTTAGTACTTGGTTGCCAGCGGGTACAGCAGTTTGGGAAAGATTAGGAAGTGCGACTTCCTTGGAGGAGGTGTGTCACTGGGGCTGAGATTTGAGGTTTCAAATTCCCCTCCACTTCCAGTTAGCTCTCTCTGCCTCATGCTTATGGATCAAGATGTGAGCTTCTAGCTACTGCTCCAACGCCATATCTGTCTGCCTGCTGCCATGCTCCAGGCCATGGTGGGTATGAACTCACCCTCTGAAACTGTAAGATCCAAATAAACTCCTTTATTAGTTACCTTAGTCATGGCATCTTTTCACAGCAGTAGAAAAGTAACTACAACAACTGGTAAACTATGTTAGACCCAAATAAATCAAAATATTCATCTGGGCTAATATATGAAATTTCATTGAGAATAAAAAGTAACAGTGATAATTCTGTCTTTCTCAGTCCATTATGGCCATCACATATAATAAGAAATCTGTCTATAACCAGGTAAAGAGGCATACAACTATAACAGAGCCCTTGGGAGGCTCAGGCAGGAGGAGCTCAAGCTCAGTGCTGAGCTGGGTTAACTAGTGAGATGCTATCACACACACAGACAGAGAGAGAGAGAGAGAGAGAGAGAGAGAGAGAGAGAGAGAGAGAGAGAGAGAGAATAAGGAAGAAAGAAAAGGAAGGAAGGAAGGAAGGAAGGAAGGAAGGAAGGAAGGAAGGAAGGAAGGAAGGAAGTGGAAAAAGAAAAGAAAAAGAAAAACCATCCCAGTATGTTAGTACATGTCTTTAATTGCAGAATGTGTGAAGCAGAGGCCGGTGGATCTTTGTGAGTTCAAAGTCAGTCTGGTCTATAGAGGGAGAGTTCTAGGCCAACTAGGGCTATATATAGTGAAACCCTGTCTTGAAAGAGAAGAGAGAAGAGGAGAGGAGAGGAGAGGAGAGGAGAGGAGAGGAGAGGAGAGGAGAGGAGAGGAGAGGAGAGGAAAAGAGAGGAGAGGAGAGAAAGGGGAAAGAGAGAGGAAGAGGGAGAGAGAGAATAAATAAAGTGGAGGTAGGAGAAATGGGAAAAGGGAAGGGAAGGGAAGGAAGAAAGGACCTTGATACTTCCTGCTGAGTGTTGGAAGACAGGGGACCAGCTTCTTATCACAGAGCTTAAGATCAGACATTAATTCTGGCAGGACTTTCCAAACTGAATGTGAAAAGCAGTACTAAGTCCATAATCATTTCACCTACCTTAGGAGCCAAGATCATCTTTCTGGTTAGAAAGCTGAAACAATGATCACGTAACCATCTTAGTAGTTCATACCACACATTAGGAAAAGTCAGAGTCTCTAATGCTATACTTATGGCTTCTTCTGCGGCCTCTGTACTACAGCAGCTTCCTAGACAGCCTGCTAAGATAGCTTCTGGCTAGAGTTCCCCAGTTTAAAGGAGATTTATACTGTATATCTGAAGCTCTTTCCTCTTAATTTTTGTGTCCCAGTCTTCTTGGGCCAGCTGCCCTAAGCAGATGGGAATTCGGTCCCTTAAATAGTCCGCGTCTGTGGTATACCTGCTGACATCATTTCTTTCCATTTGTGTTGAATTGCAGACACTTCTGCCTACAGGCTTCTCTAGCCACACCTTAAATTACACCTAAATTTAATTTTCATTCTAAATACAATCTCTTAGAATGTCAAATAAAAAACCCACCTAATTAGAACTTTTTTTAAGTTCCTAGTATAATAATCTAAGGAGAACAGGGAGAAGTGGTATAAATATAGAAATAAAGAAAGGGTATTGGCAAGGTGGCTCAAACAGTAAAGGCCCTTTTCATGAAGCCTAGTGGCCTGTGATGGATTGCCAGGATGGATCCTTCTACCCTTGTGGTAGAAGGAGAGGACTGACATCAGCTCCTACAAGTTGACCTATGCATACACACCACAACACATGCATGCCCACACATTCTTCCTATCCTACCTCTCATAAAAATATTAAATAAATAGAGAGGATATGCCATACTCACCAATACTGTTAAATCTCCTTCTTCACCTATATACAGAGAGAAATAGAATATTATGTTCTAAAATATTTATTTTGTGTGTGTGTGTGTGTGTGTGTGTGTGTGTGTGTGTGTTTGCCTGCATGTATCTATATAAACCACATGCATGTAATGTATGCCAAGGCCAGAAAGGGACATAAAGTTCCCTGAAACTGGAGGTACAGGTGGTTATGATCTTCCCAGTGTGGGTGCTGGACATTGAACAAGGGTCCTCTACAACAGCAGCCAGTGCTCTTAAGTTCCAAGCCATCTCTTCAGCTCCAGAAATAGAATATTTTTAAGCCATCATCAAATTGTCCTGATATCCCCCAGAGTTACAGAATATAGTTTTGCATAGCTGGTTTTCTCACACAGCTAAACAACTATGCCTTTAAGAATCAAACCTTTGTAACTGGAGAGACAATTCAATGGTTTAAAGTGCTTGTTTCTCTGGAAGAGAATTCAGGTTCAATTCATCACCCACATGGCTCACACACATCCTTAATTTCAGTTTCAGGGGACCAGGCACCCTCTTTTGATTTCCATGAGCACAAGGCACAGAGTATATACATGCAGAGAAAACATAACTAATCATTCTTTTAAAACCATAATCATTCCTACTTTAAGTGTTTTTCAAGATGTATTCTGCTAAATTTGTAAATTTTAATCCACTTTTTCATGATAGTCATCCTTATAGGCAGTGTCCCTTGGGCAACACATGTGTTACAGATACCACAAGAAGACAAAAATAAGACGTTCATTTCCTTTCAATACCACAAACATTTGCTCTCTCATTGCCAGACATGATGCTGGATCCTAAGAATAGATAGGAATAAAACATGGGTCCAGAGTTATTCATTCTCACAGAAGTCACATGAGAACACAGGACATGCACAGTAAGAGGTCCAAGACAACTGGCTTTCACTAGGAGAGCAAGAATCAGATTATAAGACTTTGGACTCGACTCTGAAGTATTATACAGGGAGAAGAACCTGACCGGACTCAAGGGATTACCCAAAGAACAATGTGAGTACACATAGCAAAGGCAGACTCAGAGCCAGGAGGAGGAGGAGCTTAGCCTAGCCTGCAGGAGCAACGGTGGAAACAACATATGAGGAACTGAGCTGGTGCCCATCTACATGGTGCAGTGAAAAGGGAATAATCCTTTGCTGGGACAACTGGGGTAGATGATGTTATGAGCCAAGATGGGGAATTTGGAAAGAATGGACTTCCCAGGGAAAGTACTGAAATCTTCTTTTTTAAAGGATGGAGGGCAGTGTTTGGATTTTCTGTTTCTATTTTTTGAGACAAATTCTCACTATATAGCCCAGGCTGACCTCAAATTCATATACCTCTTGCCCTAGCCTCCACTGTACTGAAATTATAAATATATGTCACTACACTGTACACCCTGAATTTGTTTTTTTTATTCGCTCATTCAATCAGTACTTATTAGCCACACAGGCTATGCCAGTTGCTACACTAGCACCTGGGATACATGGGTAAGCAAAGAGACGAGCTTCCACCCAAGGTTATAAAATAGCATTTGCAGAATAATCTTCTACATACATATGCAAACACATCAGCTAGATGATTGCTAGAAAGGAGAAGGGTGTTGGGCTATGGGGCCTTTAATTGAAACCACTGAAGAAGTTTTAATTCTTAAGAGAGTCAGTGAAGATTCCTGGGGAATCAGTCTTGGATCAGAGGTAAGAAGGATGAGGGTGAGCCAAGAGATGGAGGCTGGAAACAGAATGCCCAAGGCTCTCTAGACATGAAATATGTTCAAGGAACTCACAGAAAACCAATGTGACCGAAGCAGAGAGGGTAGGAGACAAAACTAGAAATGTGGATAGATGCCAAATCACAAGAGGCCACCATGGGAGCAGTCTGAAGGACTACCAATATGTGCCAGTGTGACAATGATGTGATGGCTTTACCCATTTCCATGCCAATTCGTGGGTTTAGAGTATGAGATATCCCTTCCATAGGCTCATGTATTGGTCCTCAGTTAGTGGCACCTTTTGGAAGGTTGTGGAACCCTTAGAAGATGGAGTGAAGAAGTGGGCCATTGGAGATGGGTCTTGAGTTTTTATGACTAGATACCCACCTCCTGTTCCTTCTCTACTTCTTGCTTGTGGATGCAATGTGGCCAGCTGCCTACCTCTACCTTTCCCCACCATAATGAACTGTATCTCTTTAAACCATTAGCCAAAATAAACTCTGTACATTGCATTGCTTCTTGTCAGGTATTTGGTCACTGCAACAGGAAAGGTAACTAATACAATGGTTGACAGCTGTTACACTAAGCATGCCCTAGTGCCTCTGTTCCCCCACCCCTTACATCCCTATAGTTGTTCATCCTCAAGAATTAGCAGCCAAAGTAGTGATGCCCGGCCTAATAGTAGGAGGGATAGAAACACTTCTCTAAGATGCTGAGCTGTACTGATGAGTCAGTACCTGTGCACTAATAGTCATTAAATATTTTGACAAGACTAATGAGACACCTTTGAAGTAGATGAAATGATCAGGTATATGTTTTGAGAATAGCACTCCAAATGCAGGGTAAATAAGAGATTGGGGTGGATCCAAGGAAAAGGCAGATGGACCAGTTGGTAACTGATTCATTCTGGCTACTATTAGGATGCCAACTGTGGTAAAGATGTAGAGAAACAAACAGATTCAAAGCATAAAGAAGAAATCCCAATCAAAATCCTAACTGAAGCTCTGAGTTTGATCCCTGAGACTTATACAGAAGAAGAAAAGAACCAGCTCCCTCAGGTCATCCTCTGACCTCCACATATGCACTGGGGCACGCCAAAACAAAGAAATAAAATAGAGTTTAAAAGAAATCAATAAACCCAGGCGTTTGCATTAGAGAAGTTAACAGTCTGGCTATAATGTATATGAGGAGATTTTAAAAGTTTTCACTAGTCAAAGTCTAGAATAGACCAAAAGGAAAATACTCTTCCTGTAAGAGTACTAGACCAGCCGGGCAGTGGTGGCACACGCCTTTAATCCCAGCACTTGGGAGGTAGAGGCAGGTGGATTTCTGAGTTCGAGGCCAGCCTGGTCTACAGAGTGAGTTCCAGGACAGCCAAAGCTACACAGAGAAACCCTGTCTCGAAAAAAACAAAACAAAAAAAAAAAAAAAAAAAAAAAAAAAAAAAAAAAAGAGTACTAGACCAAGTACAAATTTCAGGATCGGTCCTTACAGCATAATGATAAACAAAACATTGTAAATGGAATGTAGTACATGCCTCTGTGTGTATAAGTATTTGTGTGTGTGTGTGTGTGTGTGTGTGTGTGTGTGTGTGTGTAAGGTATGTAGTCACATGTGCATATATGGTAATGGAGGCCAGAGGTCAACTTCCAATGTTGTTCCTTGGGAACAATCCAGTTTTTATTTTCAGCCTTGGACTGGCTTGGAAGTAGGCTAGCCTGGCTGGCCAGTGAGCCTCTGGAATCTGCCTGCTTCTGTCTCCCTAGTGTTGAAATCATGTGTGTACCTCTATGCCTCATGTATGTGAGTACTAGGAATCAAACTTAGGCCCTCCTGTTTACAAGACATTTTACTGACTGAGCCATCTCCCCAGACCCCTGGCATTCTTTCTTAATTTCCTCTTTAGGTTATTTGTTGTTGGCAGGAAGACAACTAATTTTCAAGTCGGATTTGTATTCAGCAACTTGGTTATGTTTATCATTGACTCTAACAATTTTTTGGGAAACTCTAGAATTTTTACTTCTAAAGTCACACCATCTTTATACAGACAGTTTTTCTTCTCTATTTCCAGATCGGATGTTTTGTTGTTTGTTCAGTTGGTTGGTTGGTTGGTTTGGTTTGGGTTTTTGTTTATTTTGTCTGGTTGTTCTGGCTGGCCTTTTATTACTATGGTAAATGAAAGGTGTAAATAAAGGTGTAAATCTTTATCTCACTCCTACTGAGCAGGAAAGCTGTCAGCTTTGCACCATGAGCTTAATGTCAGCCTTGTGTTTCTTACATCTGGCCTTCCTCATGCTAAGGATGGTCCCAGTGGTTCCCCATTACCTGGATCTTCTTATTATGAAAGATATGAATTCTGTCAGCTGTTTTCCTGAACTCGTGGAAATACTCATTTTTTCCTGTTAATTCAGGACACCATTGTTGGGAGAAATACTAAAAAAGAACCACCAAGTTCCCACACTCCATCCAGCTACTCTCTGCCCACCAACTCTCTGGTGGGGCTGGAGTTCCCTTCACTGCCACGCCAGCCCCACAAAACAACCGTCCACCCTGTGGTCAGCCGCCACAACACCCAGAAACCCAGTAGAAACAAAACTCTAAAGCTTATACTTAACAAGTCAGATTTATGTATCAATAAATTCTCAATTCACAAGATGCCACACAATAACTTCAGAGCCAACTGATAACGATACAAGCTGCCCACCTAGATCAGACAAGTTATCCCAATTATTCTATTCCTATATGTTATGCATAACTACCTGTGGCTATTTAAAACCACACAGGATCAGGATCATCTTCCGGTCTGTCCACCTCCATCTTGGCTTCCCCTCCTGAGACGCTCTGTCTCTCTGCAACTCTTCGCGCCACCTCCCTTTTCCCTGTCTAATCACAGGCCTCCTGCTGCACTAATATTTTAATGTAATTGGACAGGGGAAATCCTGCCACATATCATGCTGACTGATTCATTTTTGTTTTTCACATTTGCTTGTTTGTGTCATGTGTGTATGTGTGTGGGCATGTGCTACTTGTATAGCAGTCAGAGGAAAACTTGCAGGACTCAGTTCTCTCCTTCTACCATGTAAGTCTCAGGGATCAAACTCAGGCAGTTAGACTTTGCAGAGAGAGCACAAACTCCCTGATCCATCTCATCAATCCTAGCTATTTTTTTTTTTAACATTGAACAATCCATAAGTTTACTGATAAATCCACACTGACTGACTGATCTTTGACAAAGTTCCTAACGCAAGCCAATGGAGAATTTTTGCTAATCATCAGTGCTCACAAAAGTTGGATTTACCTATGGGACACAAACAAACCTGGACTCTAGCTAGCCTTATACCACAATCCAATGAGTCACTGAAGAAAGATAACCATAAAACTTCAAAAGGAAGCACTGGCCAATATTTTTGTGACCTTGGTTAGGCAATAGTTTCATAAACAGAATTTTTTAAATCACAAAGAATACCTTTCGAATGGAATTTCCAATAACCACTTTATAAGTTACTTGAAGAATTAATTTAGACATTTACCTAATAGTCCTAGTTTCCTGACTGATGCTATAATAAACACAATGACCAAAAAGCCACCTAAAGGAGGGAAAGGTTTATTTCGGCTTACACTTCCAGGGACAGTTCATCATTGAATGAAGTCAGGGCAGGAGCATGAAGCAGAAAAATGAAAGAATGAATTTTGGTTGCTGGCTCACTCTCTGGTTCACAGCAAGTTTTCTTATAAAGACTTAGTAGCCCACCTATGGGTGGTGCTCCCTTCTATGAGCTGGGCTCTCTTACATCAATCCTTACAGACATGGCCATAAACCAATCAGATGTAAACAATCTCCCCATTGAGACTCCCTCAGATGACACTGGGAATGTGTCAAGATGACAGTTGAAACTAAGTAGGACATCATACAATCTAGTTGTCAAATCCATTGGTGTTTGCCTAAAAGCACTGAAAACTTAAGCATATACAAAAATCTACACAAGAAAGTTTATGGCAGCTTTAGTCATAGTTGTTACTTCTTGGAGTGCTTGCTGTCCAAGTATAAGCATATGAGTTTGAATCTGCAGCATCCATGTAAAAAGTTGGGTATAGCCAAGACATGTTTATAACCCCAGCAGTGTAAGAGACAGAGACAGGAGGATTGCTGGAACTTACTAGCTACCAGCTTAGCTCCAAGTTCAGTGAGAGACCCAGTCTTAAGGGGATAAGACAGACAGAGCTAAAGCAGGACACCACAAATCTTCTTCTGGATTCCATACACACACATGCTATGCACCCACACAAAGATACACAACAACAACGAGACAATTACTAATCATTTTAATATAATATCTTCTTTTGAGAATTTCATACATGTATCCAATGTACTTCAGTCATATTCCTCTCCCCTGCTTCCCCCTCCAACTCCTCCCAGAAGCTTCACTTCATGACTGGAAGCAACCAAGAGTTCCTTTAGTGCCACGCACACTTTGCATGATGGTGGTATTTGAGGCGTAAACTTCAAGGAAAGTCAGTCTCCTGCCTCCGCATTGTCGCCTGGCA
>NW_022196903.1:42247574-42293364 GCF_008632895.1 Mastomys coucha
ACCCTGGCTTGGAATGTTAAGCCATTCTAACTAATTGCCTCCAGCATTGTGGGTAGGGCACTGAAGCTTACAGAAAGAGATAACATAGAACATTGAGCATTCTAGATTCAGCATTCTAGATGCAGCAGTCTGCATTCAGCATTCGGACTCGCTTACACTCGGAGTAGAACCAGAGCATAGGTAGAAGTCCGTAGCCCCCTGGGCCCAGAGTGTTTGGGCCCAGGGGGTGGGAGTTGGGGGGAGTGCAGCACCAGTTGAGATTCAAGAGAGTGAACATTTGAGATTCGAGCATTCAGCATTGAAGATTCGAGATTTGAGCCTCTACCCTCCTGGCTGGCACACCTGCAGCCCCCCTGGGACTCTGGCCAGGTCCATGCAGCCCGAACATACTCAGAGCCCAGGGGTGCTGCACCAGTTCAGAGGAGATGGCTGCTGTTTTAGATCCAGTGTGTTTTAGATGGCCTCAGAGGTACCTCGACTACTGAGCTGCCAGATTTTTCATTTCTCTCTTTTGCAATGATTGTAAAAGCCTCATGTCATTTTTAAAGAAATACACTCAGACGTTACACCACTCGTGTCTAGTCTGTTTGTCAAAGCCGAATCCCGTGCACAGAACCCATCGTCCCGCGGAACAAGGGACCCCGTAAGAAACCCAGGTCCGTGGCACTTTAGTAGGTTAATGGATAAATAAATTATATACATCCAGAGAGTAAAATATTATTCTGTGATGAACATAAAGAAACTATAAAACCACATGGAGATCAGGAGAAAAATTTAATGCATGTCATGAAGTAAGAAGAAATCAAACTGAAAAGCTGACCCAGTTTGTGGCATTTTAGAAAAAGTCAAAATTATGAATGAAGTGGTTGATGAAGTTGGGGGTTGGGAGCTGATGAGTAGGTGGAACATAGAATTTCAGGGCAGTGAAACTCTTCCATGTTATACTCCAACTGTGAATTCACATCATTATGGATTTGTCCAAATCCATGGAGTATATAAGACCAAGTGTGGTCCTTGATGGTTTAGGTGATAATGATGTGCCAGTGTAGGGTCAGGCCACATAAGATTATCTGAAATAAATGGAAATTCTCCCATCCTCTCCTGTTCTCCAGAGAGAATCAATGTTTGTAGGGTATGCCCTCTCAAAAGTCTGTTACTGCAGAAGCCAGCAGTGGTCACAGAGCATGGGCCTTAGTTTTTCTTATAAACATCCCGCTAGCGGGTACATTGCTCTGCACTTTGTTCTTTAGTCTGAGCTTTGGACATTTCTTGTGTACCCCCCACCCACCTCTTCTTGTTCAGACTTTGGAGTCTCTGACTGGAGCTTCCACAGCCTAGAATGTGTTCCAAAGCCCTAGTTTAGGTTCATGTTCTGCACTTGTGGTGTTTGTCTTGGGATGAAGGCATATTTCAATTTTTTTCTGTTTCTACTATATTGTGATGAGAGCATTTTTAGAAAATGAGCCCATAAAAAGGATAAACTAATGTAGAGGTAGTTCTGATATTAAGGTCTTGTTCTCCAATTGGTTCTTGATCTGTCAGTAAAGAAGCCATGGGTCAATTGTTGGGCAAAAGGAATAGGTAGGACTTCTGGGTCCCTGGAGGCAAACAGGTAGATGCAAGGAAAGGAGAGATAGAGTTTGCCATGTTTTTGATGGAGAAAAGTTGACCAGTCACGTGAGATTTTGTAGGGAGCCACAGTGTCTGCTCCTATAGATGGGTAGTTGGTGGTCTAGCAAGGACCAGATGTAACTGAGCAACTAAAGTTTAGGGCAGGTGGGAGGTGTGGAGCTAAGAATATTGATAAGGGCACACTTTTCCAGGTAGGAGATAGTAGTGCCCAATGATTGTGTCAATAGTTGAAATTGAACAACTGTATGTCTGTGTCTTTTATCCGAGAATTCAAGGAAAGCTGGGTTTGGGCTGGTAGTGCAGCCTGTTCCTGGAGCTTAGAGAGAACAGTACAAGTTACACACAACAAACTAGACCTTATTTTTGTTGTTGTTGTTCTTTAAAAAGGCATTTTAGAGCCAAGAGTAGAAGATCATGCTTATAATTACAGCTCTCAGGAGGCATAGACAGGAGGCTTAACAAGAGATCAAGGCCATCCTCAACTACATAGAAAGTTTAAAGCTACCCTTGTCTACATACTGAACTCTAGAATAGGGATACATAGTGAAACTCTACCCCAAAATGAAGACAAAACAAATAAACAAACCATTTTGTAGTTGGATAAGGGTACATTTACCTTAAAGCTAAGGCAGAAACATATTGACTTAGTGTTCTATTGCTGTGAAGAGACATCATGTCCATGGCAACTCTTATAAAGAAAATCATTTAAGTGGGGCTGGCTTATAGTTTCAGAGGTTTAGTCCATTGTCATCATGGCAGGGAACATGGTAGAACGTAGACAAACGTGATGCTGAAGAAGTAGTACAGAATTCTATTTTAAATACACAGGTAGCAGGAAGAGAGAGAGCAACTTGGCCAGGCTTGGGCTTTAAAACCTCAAAGCCCACCCACAGTGGCATACTTCCTCTAGCATGGCCACACATCCTAATCCTTTCAAATGGTGGCACTCCCTAAGCATTCAAATATATGAAACAATGGGGACCGTTCTTATTCAAGCCACTACAGAAGCCATGAGTGCAAGAACAGCCTTGGCTACAGAATGAGCACCCTGTGTTGAAAATGATAAAGATACCCTATGGTAAATCTTAGCAAATATAAATTATGTCCTCAGTGTTAAATTCAGTCTATGTTTTAAAACACTGACATGCATTAATGCATGTTGTATATGCATCATATATTCTTGTAGCTGAAACGTTTTTTGTAGTTTTTGTTGTTATCATTTAAGAGAGTTAAATCCTCATTTTGTCAGGTTTATTTTAATGAAGCTTTTCTGCACTGAAAAAAAAAAAAACAAGAAAAAATATTTAAAACAATAACAATATACTTCTTCCTACTTGGAAGGCTGAGGCTACTTTGAGATTACTTGAGCTCCAGGAATTTAAAACCAGCCTAGGCAACACAGGAAGATTTTTATCTCAGATAAGTTGATTATTATGGTAATTTAGTTAAATTACTAAAGTGCAAGCTTCAGAGTGAGAGAAAGCATTTATAATAAATATACCTGGTATTTATATCCAGAGTATAAACTAGTTATGATAGACTCCACCTTTAATCTAAACACTCAAGAGGCAGAGACAGGCAGGATGGGCTACATAGAAAATTTCAGGCCAGTCAGTGTTACACAGTAAAACTGTCTCAAAATAATAATAAAAAGACCATAAATCCGGGCGTTGGTGGCACACGCCTTTAATCCCAGCACTTGAGAGGCAGAGGAAGGCGGATTTCTGAGTTTGAGGCCAGCCTGGTCTACAGAGTGAGTTCCAGGACAGCCAGGGCTACACAGAGAAACCCAGTCTCAAAAAAACAAAAATAAAATAAAATAAAATAAAATAAAATAAAACGACCATAAATCTCTCTTACAACTTAGTAACAAAAGAACAAGCCAGAACAAAACAAACAAACAACCAAAAAATCCCTCCAGACTACAGAAGGGCATGTGCCTAGAAATAGGGATGTGTGTGAATTTACCACTTTGACTGTTTTAGATGTGTAGTTTGGTGGCACAAAATACCTTAATATTGTGTCAACATGACCACCACCTACAGTGAGAGCTTTGTACTTTTACAAACTGAAACTCAGTACCCACTAAATAGTAACTTCTTGTTTCTTGTCCCTATGCCTCTTGGTAACATGCAGTTTACTTTCTGTTCCTAGGAACTCCACCGCTTTTAGGTCTCTCACATAAGCAGAATCATGCCATGTTCGCCCTTGTGTATCTGACTTGTCTCACTTAGCACAATCTCTTTGGGGTCCAACCATGCTACAGCCAGTGTCAGAAAGTCCTTACTTTTTACTCTACAGGTTGGTCACATTTTGTTTAACCATTTATGTGTCAATCAACACTTGGGTCAAATCTTCTGTTGACTAAAATGAATAATACTGCTATAGACAAGGAGGTTCGAGTGTCTGTTTGAGCCTTGGCTTTCAATTTTTTGGAGTATGTACCCAGAACTTCTGTATCATTTGATGATTCTTGGTTTAAGCTTTGGAGAAGGAAGTGTTTTGAAGTACTGAAACTATAGTAAATATTATTATTGTTTTGGTGATGGTGATGTGGTATTGTAGGAAGAAGGGATGAAATGAGTTATGATGGGTGCATGGAATGCTGTCCTTTCAACTTTCCTAAGAGAAACAGCTCTAGGTAACTTGATGAAGAAAGTTCCAGCGTAGTGACCCTGGCAGTAGAGGTGAAGTTACTGGAGTTGAGGATGAGAGAAGCTCAGGACACCACATGGGGAACTCACCTTCATGCTCCCAGAGCATGCCCCCCAGAAAGACAGATGAATGAATAGAAATGCTAAGTTTGAGGGAAGAAGTGGGAAAAAAACAGACGTGAGTGATAAACATCAGGACTAAAAAAGGGAGATGAGTCATGATTCTCAAAAGAGACCACAATGAGCAAAGAGATTGTCTTAATTAGATTTCTATTGCTGTGACATAAACAAGAAACAAACAAACAAACATTGGACCAAAGGCAACTTGAGGAGGAAAGGGTTTATTTGGATTACATATTACAAGTCACAGTTTACTGACAGAAACCAAGGTAGGACCCTGGAAATAGTAACTGAAGCAGAAACCATGGTGGTGTGTTACTTATCTTTTGCTTATTTACAGCTTGCTCATCGTGCTTTCTTACACAACCCAGGACCAGGGATGGCACCGCCCCCATTAACTGGGCCCTCCTGTATTGATCAGTAATCAAAAACAAAAAAAAAAAAATGCCACCATAAAATTGCCTACAGGTCAATCTAGTGGAGGCAATTCTTCAGCTGAGAACCTTTCCCAGATATGTTAGGTTTGAGTCACGTTGACAAACACTAAGCAGCAAAAATAGCTTGGAAATCGCAGCTCAAGGTCAGACAATAATCTTTTTTTTCCTGTGCTGTGCTCAGGACAGAAGACTGAAAAACTTTGTAACAAAACCTTGAAAAGATTCAAGTTTCAATTGTAACAGACCCCAAGACCTTAGTACAACAACAGTCGCCAAGTTAGAGGCACCATTTTGACCTTAGAACTCAGCACACGGGCCCTAACACTTGCCTAGGCAGGGACAAAGATCTAATCCATCAGAGACATAGCCCATAGTTCCAGGATTCTGGAAAGTCCCTAAGTGTACTAGCTTTGCTTTTTTGACTTTTGTAGCTTTGATCTAGCTAGCTGTTTTTGCCAACCGGCGCCTGGATCTGTAACTAGAAGGCAAGACCCACCAGTGAGGTGTGGGGCTGCACGATTTCCGCAAGTTCCACATGCGGCCTCTGGCCAGTGATACAAACTTTCTATTTGGCTTTGAAAATGTCCATGTGGTGGTCTTTGGTGGGCTTACCTCAAATATTCTGGAGGTCCCACTGAGATTCCCAGAAACTGAGATGCCAGAACACAGGTGGCCTTGGATCCCCACTAAGGTAATAGTGTGGAGAATGGACAGTTTCTTGGGGGTGCACACCCTGAGATAATGCAGATCCCTGGAAACTTCTCTCACCTCTATTCCTACTGCCCCAGAGGCTCCTGATGCCTCCACTCTAAATGGGAGATTATAGAAAGTCACCTAATTAGTCACTTCAAGAGGTGAGTCTATCTATGGTGCCATTTGAATAATACGTGTAGGAAAGACTGCATGAAGCCCAAATTCCAGTGTCTAGGATCTGTATGAGAAGCCAACAGATCCCTGGGTTAAGTATTTACTTTTCCCTGTCTGTGTGTCCCTCTGTGTTTTTGTCAGTTCTGTTGGCTGGAAGAAAGGAAGTTGTGACAGGATTGTTTAGTAGACCCAAGATACCATTGAAGTGTACGTAAAAGCATGTCAAGGTAGGTTTTGTAGATGAGGATATGTATGGTATCCATCTCTTACCTGGAAAACTCCAGACCTTCTGTGAAGTCTATTGGCCTTCTTTTGAAGTCAGGTGGCCCAGTGACAGATCTCTGGACCTCCAGATGGTTCAGGCTATCTGTAACATGTTAGCTAGAGACTCAGGCCATACTTACCAACTTCCTTACACAGACTTATGATTTTCTCCGGTGCATCCCCTCAGCTTAAGCTACCCCTTTGTTCAGAATGGGATTAGGTATGCCTGGGCTACAGTTGTCACCTTGGACACGACAGTTTGGGCCTAGTCTCTCAGGCAAGGGACATCAGCACAAAGGGACTGAGTAGCCCAGGCATTTAGTAGAGGTTGGGAGTAGCTGTGTGTTTGGGGGTAAAGTCATCAGTGTGGGAGGTATGTACACAGGTGTGTGGGAATGTATGCGTTCATCACAGCCCATGTACAGGGGGCTCTTCACTTCAGCTGGAAAGAAGATTAAAAACAAAGAAGAAATCCCGGCCTACTAGAGGCCATATGGCTGCCCCAAGAGACAGCTATTGTCCACTGCAGATATCGTCAAAAAGGAGAATCCCCAGAGGCCCAAGGAAACAGGACAGCAGACTTAGAGGCAGCCCTGCAGCCAGTGGGGACTCTACAAATCTTGGTTACCTCGTCCAAACCCACATTGCTTCAAAACTCTAGCTACACACAGGAAGAAACCAAATGGGCAGAAAAGGAAGAAGGCAAGCAGGGTGAAAATGGGTAGGTAGCCTTACCATGGGAGCCCTATACTCTCCTAGCTGCTCTCTCAAAAGACAAATGGTTGCCAAACTTCACCCAGTCACCCACTTGGGGATATCTAAAACTGATAAATTACTCAGGCACGGACTTTATATCCCTCAATTAAGGGATATAAGACATTGTGTCTAGGTGTACTACTTGTGCACAAGTCAGCTACAGAGGAGGAAGAGATGCACAGAAGGAATCTGCTGTCCCCAAGGAAGCACTTCCCAGAACAAAATCCGTGGTTCTTGGGTTAGTCTTCATGGAGACCTTCCTGCTTTGGATGGGTGAAAGCCTATGCCACACAAACAGAGACAGCCTCAGTGATCATCAAGAAACTCCAAAAGTCAACTCCCTCTCACTGGGAAATAATAAGGGCCCAATCTTCCTGGACAAAGTTTCTCAAAGTCTGGGAAGGTCCTAAGTGTTGATTGGAAACTACATTGTGTTTTTAGGCCACAAAACTCAGGACAGGTAGAAAAAATAAATAGGACCTTGAAGGAAGCTTTAACTAAAAATGTCCTTAAAACCGATGAAAATTGGGTCAACTGTCTATCATTTGCCCTTCTAAAAGCCAGGTACATCTTGTATTGAGAAAGTTTCATTCCATTTGAAATTAAATTTTGGAGTCCCACCCCCAAACTAAGAGATGTCCCTCTTCAAGTCCTACAGACTCTGCCATAAGCTCAGGGGTTTATTTATTGGATTCACATGCTATGCCATTAACTGTATCTAAGACTGCCCATAAGTTCCAGACTTGTGAAGGTGACTATCCCAATCCAAAACCTGGAAACAATATGAGAAGGCCCATATCCTTCAGTCCTCACTCACCCCCTCTTCCTGTGGTCATCAGTGTCAACCCTGTGAATCCACCATACCCAGCTGAAGGAGGCTATTGACTACAATGACATGGGTCATCACCAGGTCATCCGACTCACTAAGGATAAAAGTAACATGGACCAACATATGAGTATGGTTGTCTTATTTTGCCTTCTTTGTCTCCCAGTGGAAAAGGCCCATAAGAGTAAGCAAAGACTCTGGGTGTCTTTTTTTGTTTGTTTTTCAAGACAGGGTTTCTCTGTGTAGCCTTTGCTGTCCTGGTACTCACTCTGTAGACCAGGCTGACCTCGAACTCAGAAATCTGCCTGCCTCTGTCTCCCAAGTGCTGGGATTAAAGGTATGTGCCACCACTGCCTGGTGACTCTGGGTATCTTGATCACTGTTCTATTACTATAAAGAGACACCATGACCAAACCAACTGTTATGAAAGAAAGCATTTGATTGGTATCTTAGTTTGGATTTCTATTGCTGCCATAAAACACAAAAACCAAAAATTAAGTTGGGGACAAAAGAGTTTATTTGGCTTATACTTGCACATTTTAGTCCATCATTAAAGGGAGCCAGGACAGGACCTCAAAGAGCTGACCTTGAACCCAAACTCTGAGCCAAAATAATTATTTTTCTTTTGTTGTAATCAGAAATTTGTCATATCACCAAAAAAGTTATTAGCACAGGTCTTTTTCAATGATTTGAGACATGTGGGCAAAGAGAACACAGGAAGTCTCTTGGGGGCTGGTAAGATGACACAGCAGGTAAAGGCCCTTGCTGTGATACCTGAACACCTAAGTCTGATCTCCAGGACTCACATGGTGGAAAGAAAGAACTGACTCCTACAAGCTGTCCTTCTCACCTCAGTAAGTGTGCCATGGCATGAGCAGGCACACACACAAGTAAATAAATCTAGTAAAAAAGTAAAGAAAAAGAAATCGCTTGGATAGGGTGAGTGGTGTTCTGCAAGAAGGTGATACCAGCAAGCTATCTAGACCTGCACTTTGGAATGTGAGTAACAGTGGGTGTGGTAGAGACAATAATGGATACCCAAAGATGTCCACAACCTGATCCCTGGAACGTGGGACTATATGACCGTAAATGGGCATGAGTTATGTTAAAGCCAGGGGCCCACCCTCACATTCAGATAGTGAAGTGAGACAGTGTCCTACGAAGGCCAAAGGCTGATGACCTCTGGGTTTGTAACTCTCTCTTATTGTTCTGTATATACATACATACACATACACACACACATACACTTAGTGAATGGATCAGAGCCTCAAAACCATACTTTATTTCTTCTCTTTGGTAATTTATACCTTCTTAGACAAAAGTTTTTTATAAAACTTCATAGATAAAATGTTACACTAAATGGTAATTACAGAAAGAAATTCAAATTACAATAATTTAATTTAAGAAATTAAATTTCAATAATAAGTTTAAGGCAGTGTTTCATTCTATAAGCTCACTATGAGTTCAAAACAGCAGTTTCACATGCCCTTGCTTTATCATAGTTCATACCTGTGGCTTCATTCTTGGACCTGTCCTAAAATGAATGTTTTTCCTTGATTACAAATCTGTCCGAAGCCAATTTCTCTTCTTAATGTAATTTATGAAAGCTGATTGTATTCCTTATTATGTAGCTTTTACTTACTATTCTATGAGGAAGAGGAACATTCTATTATTTATTTATTTATTCGTTTGCTTGTTTGTTTATTTATTTGGTTTTTTTGAGACAGGGTTTCTCTGTATAGCCCTGGCTATCCTGGAACTCACTCTGTAGACCAGGCTGGCCTCGAACTCAGAAATCAGCCTGCCTCTGCCTCCCAAGTGCTGGGATTAAAGGAGTGTGCCACCACTGCCCAGCTTCTATTCTTGATTCTAACTTTATTACATCTTTCTGGCAAAACAACTAAAACCATCGTCTTAAACGTTTTTCTGAAGGTTGTTTGAATTCTCTAAAGCCATTAAATCATATAAACAACATTAATTCATAAAAGTTCATCTTCATGTTGATCTGCAGGAAATTTGCTCAGTAGGGTGTGCTGATGCCCAGGAATCACTAGGTGATATCATAGTGTCAGGAAAGGCATATCAGCGGCGAGAAGCAATCCTGGGACAAAGTCTCTGGGGTCCACGCCTCTTAGAGCACACCTATCACAGCCATGCAAGACGGTGGGCCATCTCCAGAAAACTCACTTGTTTGCCATAGCGTTTTCAAAATGGCTTCTGTCAGTCACCCTTTAAAAACATGATTTGTATAGGTAAAACTGTCCAGTCTGTCTACGGTGTCTTAACAGAAGCTCGACCTTAAAACTGTGGCAGACCAGGTGTCACCATTCTTTACGGTGACTTTAATACATGCACGCCTTTTGGTTAAGTGGATCCAATGTTTTGCTCTTCCCTTTTCTTTTCCTTTCTTTCCCTCTGAGTATGTGGTATCTGGTGATTTTATGGCCAGCAGAGTGAAGTGAGCACGATGACTGAGTTTCAGGAGACTTGGTCACAAGAGGCAGTATGGCTTTTTCCTGCTTGGTCCCCAGTTAGTGGAACTGTTTGGAAAGTTAGGGGTGTGGCCTTGTTGGAGGAGTAATGTCACTGGAGGTGAGTTTTAAAGTTTAAAAAGACAATGTCATACCCAATTTCTCTCTCTCTCTCTCTCTCTCTCTCTCTCTCTCTCTCTCTCTCTCTCTCTCTTTCTGTCTCTCCTCTCTCTTTGCAATGTTTATAACTGATGTGAGCTCTCAGCTACTTCTCTAGTACCATGTATGCCTGCCACTATGCTCCCCATCATAACGATGATGAAGCAGCACTCTGAAACTGCTACCAAGCCACTGATGAAATGTTTTGTTTTATAAGTTGCCTTGGTCATGGTGTCTCTTCATGGCAGTACAATAGTAAATAAAACAGAAGAAAAATCTCTCTGCACTCATATTTTTATTAATACAGGTAGATGTATTAATAAAACCCATTTCAGAAGTAGAATGTGTTCATAAAACCCATTTTTTAACCAAATGCTGTTTACAGAAAGCCCCCTTAAATGGGTTATGTAATTATAAATGAAGAAAATCTCAAAACACAGAATGTCATATTGTATTGTCATTTGGAGCTTCCTTTTTGCATTACCTCCTAGTCATATCGAATGACTGCCTATTAAATAAGTATGAAAAGACCTAAGTATTGGAAACTTAAAGGCTAGGCAAAAACTTCAGGAGAAACTTATAAAGTCCTAAGAAATTTTCTCTTTCTTGTTTTCTTATTGTCTGCCTTCTCCTTCCTTTTTAAAAAGTAAGGTTCTTTTCTGTTATTTATTCTGGTCATCAGATTGCATGCAGAACTTGTGTGGGCTCTAGTTTCTGCATCAGGAGGCTCCAAGAGAGGTGAGTCCCAGGCTGGCAATGGGAGAAACTTCAGCCTGCTTTTCAGAATCTTAAAAGCTGACTCAGCAAGCATGCATTGCCTAGAAGTCTTAGAGTAGTCTTTCAACAACAACCAAAATGATTAAACACTATGTTTTAGGCATTGAGTTGAATGCTACTATTTCCAAGGCAATATAACAAAGTTATTATAAAAGAAAAGACAGAAATATGGTCCTGAAAGCCCTTATACACACAGCTCAGTGGGACAGACAAGAAAACCCAGAAACAATAGCTCATAGATGTGTTTGACTGCTTTTGTTTTGTTCGACAAATTTCCAAAGAATATTCAATGGAGGAGGAACTGCTTTTTCAACAAATGCTGATGCAGCAACCAGATACCCACAAACAAACAAACCAGCCTTAGCCTGAACTCCAAACCCTACATTAAAAAATTAACTCAAAATGGATCCCACAGTCAAATGTAAAACACAAAACTATAGAGTTGGCAAGATTGTTCAGTAGATAAAGGCACTTGAAATAGAAACTTTAGGGTTCTTTGGAAAGTTAGTGGTGTTGGATGATATTTTGCTAAGGCAAGCCCATGAAGGAATGTTTCCTTGAAGCGGACATAGGTAAAAGACTACGGCAGACTCATGAAGGAACGTTTCACTGAAGCAGACACAGGAGAAAGGATGTTCTGCTAAATCAAGCAAGTGAAAGGACACGTGATGAAGGATTCTTCACTAATGACATGCATGCGTTGGCTCACCTTACATTACTTAGTTGAGCTCCATTTGTCAGAACTCCATAAAGAGAAACATGTCAAAAAGCTTCTGGTGGTGTGCTGCAATTTCTTGTTACTTCCAAGGACTCTAGGGCTGATTGGCAGAGTGATGTCAGCTGAGACAAACTAACATGTTGAGGCAAGATACCTGCTGAGACAAGACCCGTGGAGGACATGTGATGTTTACAGAGAATATAAATAGGCCAAATGAACAGTGATGGAGGCTAAGCTAAGCTTGCTTATAGACCTAGCTGTGCAATGCATGTTGATCTCTAGTCTTCGCTGAAAGAGGCACAGCCCAGAACTTCTCCTGCCATCCCTCCTGGTCCCTCCTGCTAACTGAGGCTGAGGCCTGGTTGTCTCTGCTAGGTAAAGTGCCACCGCTGCTGATTTGTGTTTGCTATCCTGACTCTATGGAACTAGAATGCCGGTACATCTGTGAAGTGTTTGCAAGTGGATCAAGCTGCCACTGCTGGCCTGTAAACTGAACTGCTTGCTGATTTCCTGACATTGCAGATGGAGTTGCTCCAAAGAACCATTTCTAAACAGGTCTACTTCCCCCATATCCTTTCTTTTCCACTAGCTCTGGTGGGTGGTAGGCTAGAAGGGAGGTTAAGGCATTTAAGAACTATCATTAAAAGTAGACTTTGAAAAAATTAAAGTTACAGGCACTTGATGCCAAGCTTGATGACTTAAGTTTGATCCCCAGAATATACATGATAGAAGAAGAGAGCTCACTCTGTAAATCTTTCTTGGACCTTTACAGTTTTGCTGTGGCATATGAAAATTTATGTACACACACAAATAAGTAAATACATACATAAACAAAAATTATAGCATATTTAGGGAAAATTTTAGAATATCTTTGAAATTTATGGTGAGAACAATTCTCATACTTGACAGAATAAGAGGATAAGCTGGACAAAATGGACATTGTCAAAATTAAAACACTCGCTCTGTAAGAGACCATATACGAAGATGAACAAACAAGAATCCTAGTGAGTAGTGAGACAGAAATACAGACAAGACTCTTATAGAGGTCCAGAGAATATATTCCAAGAATATAAAGAAGATGAGAGTCCTGTGTACCTAGGGACTCTTCAAAGTCTGACAAGGTGAGAAATGACCTAGGATTTGAAGGACAAGGGGGTGCATTGGATGGATAGACTCATGAGGGTAAGGAGCATGCAAGGCAGAATGAGTAGCCTCCAAGGAAGGAAAGTGCAGGACAAGCTATTGTTAACATACCCTGCTCAGTGCAGATGACAATGTGCAAGACAAGAGCCAAGGAAAGGATACCTGGAAAAAAATGATATAACTGACATTGGGGCCATAGCCCCACTCCAAAATAGTTGACTGTGAGAAAGCATTTAATACCATAAGAGAAAAGAGTTGACTGCTAGAAAACATTTAATACCATAAGAGGTGCAGAAATCACTAACAGGTATGATCTCTGGGCATTCAGAAGAATAGAGTCGTTTGGTTAGGGGCCATGTCGAAAGATGCCACTTGCTCCACATAGAGACTGAGGGTGGGAAGGGCAGAAAGGGAAGAATGCTGAACTGTCTTGTGTGTAAGGTGTAAGTGATGATACCCAAGCCTGTCTTTGTCCCATGGCGTCTCTTCTGTCTCATACTATGTGCACAGCTGTCAAGGCTGATTTGAAGCACAACTTTGGTGGGTTTACATCTTTCTTTGCATTACACTCTTTGGATTTGGGGAGGAGAAAAAGGAAAAGGAGGTCAGTTAACAAGGAGTTCATGAAATATTTACTTAAGAAATACATCTCAGCAAAGACTTACTCTGTCCCTAATCCATTGTATCATAAGTGACTCTCCATTGAGCCAAGTAACTGCCACTTGGGGACATTCAGCTATGCCCTCTTGAAAAATTGAAAAAAAAATGTTCTTCAGAAGGACACACACACACACACACACACACACACACACACATACATACATCACCATCATCATCATCATCATCATCATCATCGTCGTCGTCGTCGTCGTCAAGGTTCTGTAAGGGAGCCAAATAAACTCATTGGTTCCCCTGAATGAATTTTGGTAGAATTATGTCTGTTTGTCATCAGAACCTTTGGAGGAGGGGTAGGTGTTACTTTATGTGTGTCCCTTGGAATGGATTTTAGCTATATATGGACATCCTGGGATTTTTTTTAAGTCATCTTGACAGTTTTTATATTTACTCTACACATCTACTCCTTAATTTAGTCAAAAGGGTTGGGCCCTAAGCATCTATGACTCATAGTAAACTTTACCAGTTGCCATTTCCCTCCAGTGGTGTTAATAGAACACTCACGAGTCCTCTTGACATATTCAAGTAAAACAATGCAAGGCAACTAAGCCCGTAATCTTTTAAGAGCTAGGGACTAGGCGGCTGCATGATCACCTAGTGCCAATCACTCAATAAAAGCTAAGGGCTGGGTGTCACACAGTGGTGGAGCACTTGCCTAACATGTACAAGGCCCTGGTTTCAACACCAACACTGAAAAGAAAATAGGTAGAGAGAGTTTGATGATCACTATTGGTTGTCAAAATGACAGGATTTAGAATCACCAAGGAGACAGGCCTCTGAGCACGCAGGTGAGAGATAACCTAGATTAAATTAGCCTCTGGGTATGCCTGTGAGGGAATATCTAGATTAGGTTCATTGAGATCAGAAGATCCACTTTGATTATGCACAGTGCCATTCCAGGAGCTGGGATCCTGTACTGAATAAAAAGATTTGAGCTGAGTGTCAGCATTCATCACTCTCTGTTTCCTGGTTGTGGATACAGAGTGACCAGCCACCAAAAAGCTCCTGCCACTTCCTCACCATGCTGGACTGTAAGTCCATGAACTGTAAGACTAAATAAATCCTTCCTTAAGTTGCTTCTTGCCTGATATCTTGTCACAACAATGAGAAAAGTACCTAGCACAGAGGGTCTGGGAAAATATGAAAGAGAAGAGAATAGGGAAGTTTACCAACTAGGAGCTAAGTCTAGGAGCTCAGTGCATTGAGCTGCTGACTTTCTACCTACCTCATGTCTTGCCCTACCTGAGGAACAGTTGCAATACCTGTTCCTATCTCGTTTCCCTCTAATGTTTAACTATTGGTGTTTGCAGAGGCAGACTTGAAGCTGATGGCGTCTTTATGCTCAGAGAAATAAATCCCTGACAGCCTACTTAATGATATGACCCTAAATTTCTATGACATTATCAGTAAAATAATATGTAGTACTCATGGTAGAAGGGCCATTTGACTTCTGACTTTACTCAACAGAACTAAGCAGAGTTGGTAATCTAGATTCTAATTCTGATTTAGATACACATTCCTTAAAAAAAAAAGTCAAAGAAAACCTACAAATTTCAAACTGATGTCTTTATTGCCAAGGACATAATATTTTAATTTTGCCTATTATATTTGTATTGCTTAACTTCTGGTTATTGAGGACACCAGTCTTCAGGCTTCCTGTGCCTTATTTTCTATCCCTAAAGTAACCATAGAGTTAAAAGCAACTGACCTTACAATTCAAGAAATCCAAGCTCTTGAGAAATTTCTTGAATTCTATGTGTATATTTTCTGAAATATAGTAAAGCCAGGGGTTCTTTAAAACACACAAGCAAATAGTGGTGATGAGTAATCACTTACTTTTCTATAGCTGTGACAAAACACTGCAACCAAAGCAACTTAGGAAAGGAATGATTTATTTGGGCTCACAGTTCCCGAGGGATGAGTCCATCACCGTCACAGCAAGGAACTGTGGCAGCAAGAACCTGGCATGGTGGCAGAACAGTTCACAACTCACATCTTAACCTCAAGCAGGAAACAGAGCAATCGAGGATGGTGAAGCTTTGAAACCTCAAAGCCTACCTCCAGTGATGCACTTCTTCCAGCAAAGCCACACCTTCTCCCCTCTCCCAAATGCTCAAGAATATGGGTGATGTCTCATTCAAACCACCACAATGGGCCATCAAGTTTTTCCTGGAACAAATTATTACTCATGACTAGAATGTTCTCTCCAATATCCACCAAAACAAACTTGGAATATCCCAGGATGTACTGCACAAATGTTACATGGGTGCAGGTACAGGCCGTCAGTAGTTCAAAACTGAAACTCAAATTTTGGCAATTGACAGAGAAAGTTCAGGGAGTTTCTCAGAGGTCTTGCATTCAGTATTTATGGAAAATCCCAGGGCACAGTGAATGCATCATTATAACTTCTTTCTTAACACTGTTCTATGAAGTGTTCCATTTTATAGATTAAAGAGGCTGAGGCACAGACAGGAGAGATAACTTCCCAAGGTAGTGTGTGCATAGTGAGAGACACTTTAGCCTGGGCCATCTAGCAGGAGAGCCCCTGCTTCTCTCAGAAACTATTGTTATGCTGAAGAAAACAGTGTGGTTCTGTGGATGGTGAATCAAGAGCATAGACCAGAAACAGGATGACTTGCCTAGAGACCAGTGAAGCCATCCAAGTGAAAACTAAACAGGTGGGACTTGGCCAGGATGTTGAGATATGGGGGAAGGGAGACTCCGGGTGACACTCAGTGAACATGAACAAAGCCTGATGTTTGATCTTTAGTGCTCAGGAAATGTGAAGGTGAGACTAAAGAGAGAGCAGAATGAGAATGAACAGAGGCTTCTGCCTTGAATGACAAGGTGGAGTTGAGACCAATAACATCGCCTGACTCCACTCCACCTTTCTCTCTTCTGGGAATGAAATGTTGGAACATTCTAGATAATTTGGCAAGACATGTCTAGATGACCTGTTTGACCTGAGCTAGGGATATAATTTGAGTTTCATGTGCTTTATCTATGAAGTTTTCATGCATAAGTAAATTATCACAAGTCATCTGAGTATGGACATTTTATTGGAGAGAATCCACCCTAAACTGTACATTAAAAAAAAATCACAAGTCCTATATGTGTCTGTGGACAGAATTGGAAGTGATAGGTAAATAGACAATTGATACCAGCAAGGTCACATGATAAGGGAATAGAATATGAAAAGGTAAAGAATTGGCTTTTAAGCATAGGTAGAAGATAGTCGAAGGGGAAAAAAAATCTCATCAGCTAGAGGAATCACGTGACTGTAAGAGTTTGGCATGAGAATGAGAAGTTGCAAGCTAATTTGGGGCTGCATCATATATCACATACAGAAGAGAAACTTAAACTCAATAGGTAGGTATGCATAGGCTAGAGTTATAGGAAGCAAGAAATCTGAGGCTTTGAGGCTGTGAGTACATATATATATATATATATATATATATATATATATATATATTTTGTGGTTTATTTTTCAGAAGCAGAGTCTCATGTAGATGTCCTACTGGCTACATCTAAGCCTAAGATGACTTTGAGCATTGGGTCCTCCTGCTTCCATTTCCCAAGTCCTGGAATTATAGGAGTGTGTAGAGAAAATATCTGTGTCTATATGGATGTGACACCTGTCAATAGTAATTCTGATGGTCTATAGCTTAGGCAGGAAATAGGAGGTGGAACATCCAGTAGGTAGAAAGAATTCTGGGATAGTGCCAGAGAGGATATTTGCCTGGGAAAATGTGAGGAGACAGAAGCATGGTGTCTGAGCACAGGTAACCAGCCATGTGGCAGAATGTCGGTTAGAATAAGTCAGCTGTTATGATCTAGTAGAGAGGAGCCTAACTCTATGGCCAAGTTATTTGTAAGTCAACTTTGAGTCTGAGTCTTATTTCTGGGAGCATGGGCCTTGGAGGAAGAACTATGTAATTTCTACAAGACTGGGATCATGGTGGGTTTTATTCAGTCCTCAGGATCTACCCAGGGTTCATGCATGTTAGTCAAGTACACTACCAATTGAATTATCCCCATTACCCATCTTTTTATAGAGAAGCCAAGTTCTATTTGCTAGGTTATGTTTAGGGCATTATGCTCAGTTCTTATGTTTTTCATGACAGTGCCTTGATATTTGGTCAAACATTACTTCACATGTTTCCATGAGGGTTGGTGTTTGTTTGTTTGTTTGTTAGATAAGATTAAAACTCACCAATAGATTCTGAATGAAGATGATTACTATTCCAATGAACTTCATACAAGAAAACCACAAAAGAATGGCATCTAAGTTAAATATGGACATTGTAGTTATTGAAGTATAGAGGGTTATAAAGTGTTCTGAACGAAGAAATTTTAGAGCACTGCTCTGAAACTCAGAGTAATTTCTCATAGAGACTGGGCTGAGTCTTATTTCTAGGAGCATGGGCCTGGGAGGAAGAACTTTCATGAGTCTAGTCTAACAATGTTATGGCAATGACCTGCCTTCCCTAACATGGCAGATTTTAAAATAACTATTTACCCCAACATTATTCTGGGTCTGGAAACAAGAGGCCTAGGACTGGCAATATACAAAATCCAAACTTGGACACACTAATGTTTTAAATCTTTTCCTTTTTTTCTGCATTCCTTTTTGAGAGACAGGGTCTTTCATCCTATAGCCCAGGATGGCCACAAAATCATAGACAAGCCTTTGCCTTGGCCTCTTTAGTGCTGGGATTTTAGGTGAGAGCTATCATGACCAGCTTCATTCTTTTCTTGCTTGTATCCTCTTTCCAGAAGCTTTTGACAAGGCCTTCAGCCTGCCTGAGGCACTTGGTGTTTCTGCCAAACCTGATTTGCCCAAAACATTTCATTTTCAGGTACTACTCATCAATGTGAGAAAAAAGCCAGGTAACCTGATTCAGCTGGTAATACGACTCTGTGAACATCTGATGAGTCTTCTTACCACCTCGGAGCTGAGACTTTGAGAAACGGTACTTAGGAATCTTTGATGCAAATGTAGGCCAGAGAAACAAGGTCTTCACATAGTTGTTTGAATGATAAATCTTGTAGTCAGGAGTTCAATGCATTGGGTGACTTAGAAGTCAAGAATTGAGAGCTGGCTGTACAATGGTACATATCCATAGTGTTAGCTACTTAGGAAGCAGAAGCAAGTTTGTTGAGCCAGGAGCTCACCTAAGTCACAGAAAGACCTGGAGAAAGAAAGAAAAATTGTTTTTCACTCAAGCAGTTTCTGACTTTAAGATAATATTGGCTTTGTATTCTGCTTCTAATTTCTTTTGCATATCACTAAAAATATTTCTTCATTGACATTTGATAAACCAAAATGAGCTATGGATTTTTTCTAATTAATGTAGTAGATTGAAAAACCTCCTTCAAACAAGTTAAGGTTGTTTGAAATGAAACAATCATATTCTTTAATTACTTTTGTGTTTCCTTCTATTTCTCATTGAATTGTTCTGTATAGATACAGGACATATGTAGCAACTTTTTTTCCTAAGAGGAATTGGTTTTTCTTTATATAAATAATGTATCTTCAACTTTGGACTAAAATAAACATAATTTTAAAACCTACAAGGGTTGAAGAGCACTTACCACTCTTGTAGAGGATCTGAATTCAATTCTTAGTATCAAAACGATGCCTTACAACTGCATGTAACCCTCTTCTGGCCTCTTACATGTTTGCAGTACATACACACACACATATAAAACAGATGAATATTGAAAAAAATGTACAAACTAGTTTGTGCTGTATCCCCTCAAAGGCAGCAATTCTATTGGACCTGGTTCCTCTTGGAGACTCTTAGAAAAAGCTCCCACCAGATAGTACACTGTCATGGAAAAGGAGATCCTAACAAGCCAAGAGGCAAAATGTCTTCACACATTAAAGAAATACAAACAAAATAAAACACAAAACAAAACAAAACAAAAAGACTGTCCTCAAAGAAGCTGAAAATGTGGCAATAAAGTGACAAAACCTTCTACGTGTGGTGGTCTGATTGAGAATGGCTTCCATAGGCTGTTTTTGAATACTTGGTCCCCAGTTGGTGAAACTGTTTGGGAAGGATTAGGTGGTGTGGCCTTTGAAAGGAGGTGTGGTACTAGAGGTAGAATTAGGGGTTTCAAAAGCCTAAGATATTCTAGTCAGCTATCTTTCTATGTCTTGGGCTTGTGGATCAGATTTAAGCTCCTAGTTACTGCTTCAGTATCATGCATGCTTTCCTGCTACTGTGTTACTCACGGTGATGGTCATGGACTCACCCTCAGAAATCACAAGCAAGTCCCCAATTAAATACTTTCCTTTATAAATTGTCTTGGTCCTGGTATCTTTTCACAACAATTGAAAAGTAACTACTACACTCTGCCAGAGAGAAAAATTAAGCATCTCCCAAAGGTAATGAGAAACAAATCCTAACCTTCATAAAAGACTACCACCTTATTCTTCCTGTTTTGCTCTGAACATCCTCCAAAGATAAAAAGCAAACACATCCCTCCATTAGGAAGTGAAATGTGGTCTGAATAACTAGCTAAAAATAACCAGATGAACAGAACACAGCTAAAAGAGAAATATGAAATGGATGCCAAGGACAGAAGTAAGGAGAAGGAAAAAGAGGAGTGGGAAAAAGGAAAAGAGGAGTAAAAGGTGAATAAATGATTATTCTGTGATAATGTGTGAGTTTTGGCAATTATATGTCTAAGAACAGGAATTCAAGTGTAGCTGAACATGAGCTTTGGTATAAAAACCATAGACTTTCTGAAGAGCTGGTAATATTCTTTGAAAATTTTTAAGAAAACGGAAGTTGTAGCTCTGTGAAGGCTACGGAGACTACAGCTTCTGTTATTGGGTGTTCCTGTTCTTAAAATTAAAAAATTTTTTTCTTATGTGTGGTAGCATAACTCCCTACAAATTATCACCAGTAATACATTTGAGACTTTTTTTAGAATGTTGCATTTGTGTTAATTGTGATAGAATTATATAAACTTAAAAAATCTGAGGTGAGGAGTGGAGAGATTGCTCAGCAGTTGAGAGCACTGGCTCCTCTTCCAGATGATGCAGGTTCAACTATAACTCCAGCTCCAGGTCCAACAACCTTACACAGACATACATGCAGGCAAAACACCAATTCACATTAAATAAATTTTAAAACATTCCAAGGTGATCTATGATATGTTGAGTTTTGGTCTTTTGCTATGAATTGTAATGCTGAATACTGGTCCCCAAAGTCTGGTTGCCTCCAGTGATGGCATCCTCATATACACCAAGAGATGTTATGCAACCTTGCTCCTTAATTTAAAACTATTGATTGAATAAAGATTCCTACAGCCTATAGCTGGGCAGAAAAGAGGTAGGCAAAGTTTTGGCTACTGGGCTTGTAATCTGAGGCAGAAACCAGAATGAGAAGAGTATGTGGAGAGAGGAGGAGATGCCATGGGGTAAGGGATTGTGAGAACTGGCCATGAGGGCTGGCCAGAGTAAGAGCAGCAAGTATGGCAAGTCATATCTCAGGGTTATTGGCAGGGAAGTGGACATAATAGCACAGAGGGCAGGCTTAAGGCTCTGTGACCCTCCTACAGCTGAGGGCTGATTCTATCAGACCCTGCCTTGCCACAGATAGCCACGCCTCTCGGCCCACCTCCTGCTAATTGCCACGCCTCTCTCCAAGTTCCAGTTATGCTGGAAGTCCCGCCTCGAGACTGAAGATGAAGCTGCTGATTGGGCCAAGCTGCTGACGAACTTGGGGGAGGGGTTTTGCTTTACCTATCTACCTGTTTGCTTGTAACAGAGAATTCAATGAAGTGCACCATGTGTTGGTCTAATTTTTTCAAACCCTTCCCGCATTTCCAGTACCCTTAATTTTCAGGTCCTTTGACCCACCCCCCCATTCCAGAAGACCCATTCGTATGAGTGGCTGCAGGCAGCCACAGGCTCATTATAAATATGTTTTGTATCTTTTTGTTTTGTTTTTCCAGACAGGGTTTTTCTGTATAGCCCTGGCTGTCCTGAAACTCACTCTGTAGACCAGGCTGGCTTCGAACTCAGAAATCCACCTGCCTCTGCCTCCCAAGTGCTGAGATTAAAGGCATGCGCCACCACTGCTGGGCTAGTTTTGTGTGCCGGGCTAGTTTTGTATATTTTATCTGTGAACAAAATGATCTAATGTGGGGTAGAAACCCCCAACTGAGAAAGTCAGTTATGTCAAAGGATGTTTACCTGAAGCAGTCATAGGTGAATGTTTTGTTAAAGCAAGCCCATGAAAGGATGCGTGATGGATTCTTCACTAATGACTCACATGTATTGGTTCACCTTACACAGTGTAGCTGAGCTCCATTTGTCATGACTCCCTAGAGAGAAATGCACCCAAAACTTCTGGTGGTGTTCTGGGGGTTTCTTACCACTTCCTTGGACCCCTGCTGATTGATGCAGAGTGATGCCAGCTGATACAGACTCGCATGCTGAGGCAAGACTCCTGGAGGACACGTGATTTTTGACAGTGACAGGTTTGCATAGCTAGCTCTGTAAAGCTTCTTGGTCTTGGGTTTTCGTTGATGTTCACTTCTTTAAGAGAGGCACAGCGAATAACTTCTCCTGGCCTAATCATGCTGACACTGCTGATTCGTGTTTCCTATACCAACACTACTAAACCGGACTGCTGGTATGTTCTTGAAGTATCTGCAAGCGGACTGAGCTGCTGCTGCTGCTGAACTGTGTGAACTGAACTGCTGACTTCCTGACAAGGCAGATGGGATCTGCTCCAAAGAACCATTTCTAAACAGCTCCACTTCCCCATATCCTAATAACCTTTCTTTTCTACTAGCTCAGATCGGTGGTGGGCTAGAAGGGAGGTTAAAGCATTTATGAATCATTATTAAAAATAGGGTTGAGAAAAATCAAAAGCCTACAAGGATATACTACTTTTGAAGAGGAACCAGCTTTAGTCTCTAGCACCCATACTGGGCTCTCTACAACCTGTAAGTTCAGCCCCAGGGATTAGACACCTCTGACCTCCACAGATACCTGAATTTACAGGTACATAACTCATACACTCAAAATGCACACATAAGTAATCAAAAAATGTCTTCAAAATTGTATACACAAATTTTTTTTAAAAAAAATCCCATTTACTTGACTGACCCATGGTCTGTTTGTGGTACAGGCTGGCCTTAAATTCACAAAGATATATCTTCTCTGCCTCCTGAGATTAGGAACATTTGTCATTATGCCCAGCCTACTCCTTTTATAACAATTACTTTGAAGACTAGAGAGATAGTTCAGTGAATTAAGAGCTTTTCGCAGAGGACATGAGTTCGATTCCCAGCACACAAGTGGTAACTCACAACTGTCTGTAACTCCAGATCCAGGGGCTTGGACACCCTCTTCTGGTCTTCCTCAGTACCAGGCATGCACAGATAATACACATATGTGCAGGCAACACACTCAAACATGTAATTTCAGGTTTTGCTTTTACACAGTGCACAAGAGAGTCTCTCGGCACATATGTTGGGCCCTATTTGGCCCTGGTTTGGGCCTTGAGGGCAAACCCAAGCCTGGCTGGAGTTTTGTATGCTGTCTCAGTAGCTTCCATACTGGAGTGACTCAGCATGACCTGCTTAAGCTGCCTTTGCCTAGCTACTGCTGTAACTTTGTTGCTTCTGTCAGTCACCCCATACCCTTCGTCAACTTTCCCCTCCCCCTAGGTCATCTCACCTCAGCAGAAAACTCCTCCTCTCTCAGCCCTTTATAAAGAAAAGATCCATACAATAAAACGAGTTCCTGCTTTGACAGACTCCCTGCTCAGGGTGGTTATTCTCTGGAAGACAGGAGATTGGAGCATCAACACTCACCATCCGGCTCAGCCATGAAGGCTCTGCTGGACCGGGTTCTCTCTCTCACTGGCAGAGAGCCTGGCACACATACACATAAAAAGTTAAAAATTACATAGCCTCAAAACAAATTAAGTTCATTAGAACATATTATAAAACATAGTAAAAGACTTAGGGTTCTAACTTTTAGAACTTGGACAGAAGGAACATGGAGTGGTTCCCAAACTCAGGTTCTGGGTCTTTAAATTCTTATCACCAGAAATATCAATGTTTAGCTTACATTTCCTTGTTATTATCATCATCTCCATATCAGAGGATGATGAAACACTGTTTAATAACTTGCTCAAACTTACCCAGTTAATAATGGTTCACATAAATATAAACTCGGGTAGGGTCAGGTTTTGCTCTTTTCCTTCCAAGTTTGGGACTTAGATCTGAAGTTTGTAACTATATCTCTGGGTAATTCTGAAGCCAAGTGGGTGTAGGAACAAACCTGTGAAATCCATTTACTTTCCACAGACTAGTTTCTTACCCAAGTCTTAGAAATAATAGTTCCTACGGCTGTTCAAGTGACTCAGTACTCTTCCATCTGAGTAGTAAACACACTTTGAGCAGGTTTCAAAAATGCTGAACAAAAGCTGGCAAACTCAAGAAATAATCCCTTTCCCCCAAGGCGTACCTGAAGGCACACATGGGAACCTGGCAATGAGGTATTTTTAAAAATAGCTATTTGAATCTAAAACTTGAGTTTTTCCAACTGCTTTATTGCTTCTAATTTATGAAGCTCTATTTTAATCTCACTGACTTTGTCCTGATAAAGACCTTTGTGGCAGTTTTGAACTTTGACACTGGCTTTTTAAACTGGCTCATCCATTTTGCCGAGACAGAGAATATGCAGGGTGTTTTGAGCATGAAAGTTACTATTCTATCTTTTTGTCCTATGCTCAGAACAGATGCTGCCTGGTTGCAAAGTGGATACAGGTGAATGAACAAGTCCAGCCACTGAAAATGATAGTATTGACAGATAAGTAAGATACTTTAAAACAATGAATGGAGACAGTGAGAATCAGGGAGTGGATTCAGATCGACTAAATACTTGTCTAAATTTAAGGCAAAATGGGTCGAAGAAACTCAAGTTGAGACACAAACTCATATCCAGGGGTGAAAAATCACAGAAAAGGAGACCATACAGAATGATGAGACTCAGGACAACAGATTAGGAAGTATAGAGAGGAAGTAAATTGTTATCTCTGAATACATGGCAATCTAGTTTTAGTAAACAAAAGCCAAAATAGACAAGGGACATCCTTACATTTTTTTTTATCTCCATCCTTACCATATGTCCACAGAAAAGTTACTAAAAACATGTTTCTTTTGATGTTATTGAGGTGCTTGATATAAAACAAATTAAAAATCGTTTCACCAAATGTAAGGATAACATAATTTGTTATATACGTACAGAAACAGCACTTTTAAAATTACTTAATAGATGTTGGAAAAAAGCTATAGTTTGGTAGAAGAGACTAAACCAGCAGCACTTTTCTAACTTCCTAAAGCTTCGACCCTTTTAATATAGTTCACCGGGTGACACCCCCAATCGGAAAATGACTTTTGTTGCTATTTCATAACTGTAATTTTGCTGCTATGAATCGTAAATGTTTTTGGAGAGAAGTTTGTCCAATGGGTTTCGACCCGCAGGGTGAGAACTGCTGGACTACACACACCAGTGGGACTTTCATTTTGAGAGGAAGCACGAGTAGCTCAAGCCGTGGAGGTGGCACTGTCAGGTCTTCGAGGATTTCTGCCCCGAAGTGGTGCATTAGAATCTCTGTGGTGTTCTAGTTTGGCGGAAAACACAAGTTATATTAAATACATCTTTGGCCCAGATGATGGGCTAACTGAAAAATCTTCCCTTGCTTGTTCACGGGATTAAATGGCAGATCTAAGCCAGGCTATTAAAACAGCTGCCTCTAACTAGGTGTGTGGGGTAAATCCATTCTTTTTTCCAGCCTCTCACCGGTGGCTGGGTGGGGGTGGGGGTGTTGCCAAATTTACAATCCACTATTCCAAACACAAGACGACAGCAGCTGACTTCCAACGGGTGAGATTATTCCACGTGTAAAAACAATACTATTTCACGCCATCCCAGGTTGGAATCGCCAACTCCAGCTCTCCAGACCGCAACCATACATACACAGTGGAAGTGAAAAGGATCTAAAGAGGGGAGGGAGGCCACTGTAGTCTGGAGAAAAGTATTAAAGAGGGAGGCACGCATACACGTGGGCATGTGAGTAAACTGGAGGTTTCCGCAGGGGGGAATCTGCAGGTAGGAAGGGGGTCCGGTCGGAGAAGCAAAGGCACGCTTCTCTGGAGTCCGCCTGCCCCTTTGACTTTCTCGTCTCACGGTTGGGGATATTGCCTCTGGATCAGAGACAACAGGCTCAGTGCAGCCGGGGTCCACGTCCGCTCTGGGGATGTGCCTGGAGGAGAGCAGCAGGGGAGGTCGAAGCTCGTCTCCTGCAGCCGCTTCCGGAAGTTTCTTCAGAGGCCAGAGCCCCCAACCTCAGCTCGGTCCCCACGAGAAGTCCGAAGTGGCGGGAAGCCGGGACTTGAGAGGCCGCCCGGACGCGAGGGCGGCGGGAAAACCTGGCAGAGGATTCAGCACGTCCGGCGGGAGCCGGCTCGGCGTTCGGGAAGCAGAGGCCATGGCTCGCAGGTAGAAATGCCCGCGCGAAGCGGGTCCTCGCCACGGAGGGCCTCTGGGAGGGCGGTCTCGGTGTCCCTCCCGCGCCGCCGCCGGCCGGGCGATGGCGGCGACGGTTTCTTGGCTCCCCCGCCCCGGACGCCGATGGCGGTGCGTTCCGGCCCTCCCTCCCTCCCCCACGGCTTCGCCCCGCGGTCGCCAGAACCGGTGAAGTCGGGAGGGCGGGGAGCGGTGGAGGGACGGCAAGAGGGCGGAGGTTGCGTGGTGCAGGCGGCGGCGGCGGCGGCGGCGGCGGGAGGAGGAGGGCCGGCAGGCGGGCAGGGGAGGAGGAGGAGGAGCGGGCGCCGTGTCGCACGCAGCTCCAGGCGGGGCAGCCCGAGCGCTGAGGGACGCGGCCAGACCTCGGCGGGCCCCGCGAGCACTACACGCCGTCACCCGAGCGTCGAGGGGCGCCCGGAGATGCTGGTGAGTAGCGGCTCGGGCCGCGGTGGCGGGAGGCAGCGCAGGCCCAGGCGGAGCCGCGGCGTCGCAGTGACTCGGACCGCGGCGTCCGAGCCCGGGCTGCCGGCGAGGCCTGAGGCGGCGCGCCGCGGCTAGGCGGAATGGCGGCCGGGCCGGAGAAGTCGTGGGCGTAGGACGCCGAGGGCGGAGCGGAGCGGAGCCGGCAGGCCCGGCCTGAGTCACCGGGCCGGCCAGGCTCGGCCTGGGCCGGGACTCGCAGGGCCAGGCCCCGGCTACGCACTGGGAAAAAAAGCCGGACTCAGCGCGGCCTGTGGCGCCGGCCTCGGCGCCTCACGCGCCACCCCTCCCATCCCCTCGGCCCTGGTGGGTTCCGCTTGGCCGGGGCGGCTCAGGGCCGCGGGACTCGTGCTCTTGGGGATCCCGGGGCACTCATTGTTGCGACGGTGCGGGGCATGATTATTGGGTAACAGTGGTGCCCCGGGCTCCGTTCTCTCCGGGAGCGTGGCCGAGCAGGCGCGCCGGGATGCGGTGTGCTTTTCTAAAGGAACGGAGCCCCGGGGCGTCCGCCAGCTCTCCTCGGTCGAGCTGGGCCCTGTGCGGCGGCCTCGGCTCGTTCCCGGTCCCGGCGGGAGCGCGCGCTCTGACCCCAAAGGTAACCGGGCACCGGGCCAAGAGGACCGTGTCGGGGGCCGGCGACTCTGCGGGCCTCCATTCTTAAATCCCGCGTGGTCCGGAGAACCCCTCTCTCTGTCACCTGTGCACTGTGCTCCTCAGGAGATAATTAAGAAAGCCAGGAGCGCTTGCACTCCGATTTCTTGAGCCTAATCCCCAAAGTTGAGGGAGCTAGGTATGCCAAAGAGAGGATTCCTCTTTTCCGACGAGGTCACTGTTGATACTTGAAGTTAGTTCACAGTCGTTGGGGGTTTGTGGTAAGGGCACGCATGCTGAAATGCAGTCAAGTTGTTCAAGTGTTTTTAGTTGCCCTGGGTGTACTTGCTCTTTGCTGGAGTAGCATTAAAACAGCCACATGCTAAGAATGGAATAAATGATTATTGTTTTAGAAAGGCATTGGGGTGACAAAAAGAGGAACTTAAGTTCCTTTTACTTCAATTTTTAGGACCTAAACCTAACACTCTGAAGAAGCCAGTGTAGTTGAGGAAAAATAAGGGTATAAGGTATTTCTTTGTTTGAAAAGATTTTAAGATTTCTTATTTTACTTAAAACTTATATTTTTTGCTTACCATAGTAAGTTGAAACAGTTATATCTCATTTTAAATTCTGAGTATGCAGCTCAACACTGGCTTGCTTTATCTTCTGTTCTGCCCATTTTTGGAGGTTTTGGGGAGCACTTACTAAGCCTTAAGCCTGGGAGAAAAGGCTGAAGTGCCTTCTAAAAAATGCTAACCTTTCTCTTTCCTCCCCCGTTGGCATCATCTTTAAAAAACTGTTTAGCCCAAAAGCCAACCAATTTTAGATATGCTAGGGTGTTTGTAAAATACATCTTTCCTGAGCCTCATGGTCAGACCCTGGAAGGTGTGGCCCAAATTCCTAGTATGTCACATACATCTGAAGTCTGAGCTAATTTGGCCAGGTGTCTTTAGATACATAGACTCTGTTGTTCAGGGAACTCCACCTTCTTGCTCTAATTAATTTTGTCAGTGCAGGCTTATTTCCCATACTTGTGACTATGAAATCATTGAAGACAGGGAATAAGTCCTTTACTTTGTATCCTTCAGATAACATAGAACATGACCTTGGTGGTACCATGAATGATTTTTTTTTTTTTGGACTAACTCTAAATTAATCCTAGTGTTTTAATGCTCCCCTTCATTTTGGCTGCAGAAAACATAGTCACTGTTGCTGCTGAGCTTGTTAAAAGTGCAAGTTTACTATTATGTTGCATGCTTCTCTAGAGTGAAACTGTCATCTTTCTTGTGTCACCCCTTCCACCCCCATAACTATATACTGTGTCCTAGGGAAAAATTGTTGAGGGTTTCTTTAGTTGTGGAAATCCAAGCAGTTTGTAAAATTAAAATTAAATCATTCTAATTTAAGGAGTCAGTATTTTTTTAAAACAAGTTTGTTTACCCCTTTGCCTTTGAAATAAAGCAGGTTAGTATTTGAGGCTGTCCCTTGCTGGGGAGATAGGCCAGCCCAGTTGTACCAAAAGTTTCTGTGGGAGGATAAGGGAACTTCATTTCAGCAAGGAAAACTATGTCTAAATGAACAAACCTGAAGTCAAACTATAGTTACTTGGCATTCTTAAGATTTAATTTGTTAGGGCCCCCAAAAGTTACGACTGTCTTGAAGTTTGAGCACTTCATAAGTCCCAAAGCCTAGTCTTTTTTACCTTTACCAATGAAGTCATGGGATGAATTGATTTTGAGAATCAGTGGTTTCATTTTGAACTTATCCTTTAGGTATGCTTGGGCAAAAAAAAAAAAAAAAAAAAAAAAAAAAAAAAAAGCTGTTAACCATCTATTTTAGAGGACAGTTCTAAATTCATCTTTTTTTTTTTTTTTTTAAAAAAACATGTATGTGCATGTGAAAGCCAGAAGACAAACTTCATAGTCTTTACTCTATCTTGTGGGTCCCAGGGATCCCTTAAACTTGGCAGCAGTTCCTTAGACTTGGCAGCAAGCACCTAAGGTAGTGTTTAAGTGATAGTATCTAACTTTTAAGTCCTTAAAATATGTGGATTCCATGGGTACGTAACCAATGAGACATCGGAGAACTACCTTATAGAACATAATATATCATTCCATGTTTGACCATAGGGTTATGAAAAGCCCAGGTTTGATAGTATTTAATTTTTCCCTTGGGAAATCTGGACAGAAGGAAGATTTCTGTACTCTGACTTCACTTACACTGCAGCTTGATTGTACTTCTGATCTGCTCTGGGTTAACATCGCGTCTTTTTCTTTTCTTATCACTCAGGCATCTCCATCTCAGGAAAATCTGGCCTTGCCATTCTGTCTAGGACCTTTCCCTAGGCCCTCACCATGTCCAGTCTGTGGTACTATCCCAGTGCTTAACCTTCTGATGACATGTGGTGGTTTCTTCTGTTAGACTGACTTTACCTAGGGGCAGGGTAGAATAAATCTGACCCTATTACCTAGCACAATGCTCATGCCAAAATCCATGTACATCCTCCTACTTCAAATCTTGACAAAGCCATGTGAAGTCTGAGTATTGACATTTAACCCTCCTTGTAGAAAATGGAAGTGTTCTGGGCTTTGGGTAGTTTCCATCAAGTCTGTGAAGGTGTGAAGCCCCAGGAAGGGGGAGAGCAAGATGGTGATCCCAGAGCTAGAACTTTTAAACCTTGAAAGTCTGATGTATATGAAATTAAAGGAAAATTAGCAGAGATTGAAATAAAAGCGTCTTTAAGGATTCATGTCTGATCACACAACAGAATGCATCATACATAACTATGGTTGGCTCCCAAGAATGAGTTTCTTCTTCCTGGTCCTTTAGAAAACACTGGCGAGTACTTAGACAGTGATGGTATAGATATAAACAGTTGTGGAACTATGAGTTTCTTCTTCCTGGTCTTGTAGAAAACACTGGCGGGTACTTAGACAGTGATGGTATAGATATAAGCAGTTGTGGAACTTTGGGGCTATTGTTAAACTGGGTGTAATGTTATGACTCATTGGCCTTGCAAAAATTCTTAAATCCATTTAATAAGCTAATTTTTTAAAGGCCTGTGTCAGCAAATACTTTAGAAAACAGACTACCAATTTAAGTGTGTATAAAGTATGCAGTGGTTTAAGTAATTACAATTGTAAAGTAGTGGTAATTTTAGGTGAGCTTGTCTTTTAAAAATTTCTTATAAAAATTAGTAACAGAAATTATCAATTTCAAGTCTCAGGGTGGAGAAACTTAATAATACCAAAAATATAGAAGAACAGATTACTTCAGAATTTTAAAACTTCCTTGTGGTAAAATCTTGTAAACAGAATAAAAGGCAAATGACAAACTAAGAAAATGTTTTTACACGCAAATTTATTTTTTATACTATCAAAGGGGGCTTGTAAACTAATGGGAAAAAGATTTCTTACTATGGCAAAAAATGGGAAAATTGGAATAGGAAACATGAAAAATCTTGAGCTTTCCTAGCAGTATTCCCAGAAGTGGTAATCTGTGTTGTTTTAAATAAGTCACTTTGTAAGGAAGATGGAGAAGTATGCCTACTCATTGCTAAAAAGAATATAAATAAATATAGTTTTTTAAGTATATTTTTTAAAAAAGATTTGTTTTATATAAGTACACTGTCACCAACTTGAGGCACACTAGAAGAGGGCTTTAGATCCCATTACAGATGGTTGTGAACCAGTGGTTGCTGAGAATTGAGCTTAGGATTTCTGGAAGAGCAGTCAGTGCTCTTAACCACTGAACCATCTCTCCAGCCCATAAATATAATTTTTTAAAGAATTTTTTCGTAGCCGGGCGGTGGTGGCGCACGTCTTTAATCCCAGTACTCGGGAGGCAGAGACGGTTGGATTTCTGAGTTCAAGGCCAGCCTGGTCTACAGAGTGAGTTCCAGGACAGTGAGGGCTACACAGAGAAACCCTGTCTCGAAAAACCGGAAGGAAAAAAAAAAAAGAATTTGTGTGTGTGTGTATGTGTGTGTGTTTGTATGCACATATGTATATGTCCCATATGTATGCCTGGGCCCAGAGACCTTGTGAGCACAGAGGATAGACAACAACATTAGATCTCCTGTGACTGGAGTTAGGAGTTGCCATGTTGGTGTTGGGAACTGATCCTGGTTGCTCTAAACTGCTGAGCCATCTATCTCTTCAGCCCCAACTAAATATTTTTCAAGAGCAAAAAGTGGAGCAGAAATCTTCAAAATGATGTATAGTTTGAAATAGCTAGCCTGCGTTTAAGGACTTTGTTAACAGTATAAAAAGTGATCAATAGATTAGTGATTTTCCCCCTTGCATATGTGACTTAATGCCTTTTTCTTATGCATTAATTTTCAGTTTGGGGTTATTACAAATGACTATTTCATCATTGTTTAGGTAAATTCTTACATTTCTGTAATACTATATTGAATATTAAAGTACAAAGATTAAAATTATGTATAAAAGTTTTTAAGAGTGAGTGTATGCATTTTGGAAAGTAACTATGTTAGTGATTATTTTTAAGAAGTGGTTCATTTTAGTTTTTTTTTTGCCAACTTTTTATACTGCATATGTATATATATATACATATATATGTGTGTATATATATATATGTATATATATATATATAGAGAGAGAGAGAGAGAACTGGAAATACAATATAGTGGATTGGTTCTTCTTTGGATGGTTTTTGGAACAAGATGGTGGGGATGGAACCCGGGGGAGCCTCAAACTCTTTGTATGCTAGTCAAGTCCTCCACTGCTGAGCTACTTCTCAGGACAGTGAGATAATTTTCAAAAGCATAAATCCCAAGAAAATAGTAATAAAAGAACCACTGCCATGGAAGATCATTGTGCAGGAAGATCATTCTGCTTATTCAATGCAGAATTACTTGGTATTTGATTTACCTGTTCCTCCTTTCCATGTGTTAATAGATATGATTGAATGTCTGACTTGGTAGCCTGCTTCCAGTGGTCAAGTTCTCCTTTGTCTTCTGTTCTCATTCATTCTTGTGTCATCCTTCACATTCCTGCCATTAAACTGTCTTAATCTCATGAAGCTCAATGTGTTTTGTTATTTTATCGTTTATTTAAAATAGCCTTCATAGTGGAGGTTTCCTTTTCCTTTAAAAAAAAGTGTGTGTGTGCACGTGTGCATGTATGTATACGTATGTGTGTACACATATATGTGCACAGGCATGCTGTCACACAGTTGTGGAGGGCGGAGAGGACAAACTTGTAGCACTCAGTTCTTGGGATTAAATTTAAAGTCACCAAGCCTGCAGGCAGGTGCCTTTCCCTTCTGAGCCGGCTGGGAAGCTGAGTGTTCCTTTTCTTGGTGATAATTGAACTTCCCATTCCGTTTTGCATAGTTCATAACTCCTAATAATAGGAGATACATTTTAAGTTGAATGTTTAAATTATGATGCCTTCATTTATAATAATAAAACTTACTAAAAATTAATTATTTGACACAGTTCATGCTATAGCTTGGAAAACTGAAAGTTGCTTGGTTTGTTTAATGAGTTATTTGTGAAAAATCCTTTAACTTAGAAATACTATAGGAGTTAGGAGAAGATAGGTACATAGAAATGTGCATAAAATACACAGAAACTGTCACCAGATGTCAATGGAGAAGTACCTTCGTGCACAGAATACACTATCATCTCACTAAAATAGTTAGCTGTGCCTGATAGGTATCTTAAAGTCACAAAGTGGAGAAAAGGTACAAGAACTTAGATCTTCCTTCCTAGGGGTTGGAAAGAGGCCTGCTCTGGTCAGACTAGAAGGAAAGGTTTGGGATGCTGCATGAGCATGAGGTTGGTAAGCCATGGCGGAGACTCCTCAGTCCCAAGTGGAATCCTAGGAGTGGATTCGTATCCCAGGCTTACCTTTAGGAAGTATGAGACTGGTTTGGGAGAGAGATGGTAGAGGGTAATGAACTTCTCCCACCTTAAGGATTAAGTCTTTAAAAGCTTTGCTTACAGGTTAATGTTTTAGGAACACTGATGTTCAGCACTAAGCTTGTGCCAAAGACTTGCTGACTACGTGCTTTTGACTTACTGGCTGCCGCTCCTCACTTTTCTCCTTGCAAATGCCTTATATTGGGAGAGGTCCATCTTTGTTGTCCTGGTTAAAACTAATTTTGACATGTATCACAAAAATGTATAATGCTAATCATCATATAGTCTACTGAAATTCAACTTGAGGGCTTATTTGGTTAAAAAAAGACCTTATTTGGGTGAAAGAAATTATGCAGAGAGAGGTAGCTCACTATTATCAAGGGCCCCAAAACATACAAAAAGAAGAAAACTCATATAGCTGGTGGAGTAGTTTTACCTGTTAGCTCTTCAGTGTTAGCTTTGCACATGTTTTGTATATAATTGACTTTGCCTTGTACAGAGTTTTTTGTTTATTTTATTTTTTTAGTGTATATGGATGTTTTACTGCATGTATGTGGTGGTTTGAATAAAGTGGCTCCAGTAGGCTCATGTATTTGAGTGCTTAGTCACCAGGTTGTGGCACTATTTGAAAAAGATTAGAAGGATTATGAGGTATGGCTTGGAGTAGGTGTGGCCTAGGAGGAAATTTGTCCATACTGGGGTTGAACTTTGAGGTTTCAGAAGCCCACACCAGACCCAGGCACCCAAGTCCAGCATGCTCTTGTGTTCTCTCTCTCTCTCTCTCTCTCTCTCTCTCTCTCTCTCTCTCTCTCTCTCTCTCTCTCTCCCTCTCCCTCTCCCTCTCCCTCTCCCTCTCCCTCTCCTCCTTACTCCCCAACCTCTGTGGATTAGGATGCAGCTCTCAGTACTTCTCCAGCACCTGCCTGTATATGTTCTCTACCATGATGATAATGGACTGAGCCTCTGACACTAAACCAGCCCTTAATTAAATGTTTTCCTTTTATAAGAGTTGCCTTGGTCTTGGTAACTCTTCACAACAATAGAACAGGGACGAAGAAAATATACGAAGAAAATATATGTGTACCATGTACATGCCTGGTGTTAAGGAGGCCAGGAGAGGGTGTTAAATCCTCTAGAACTGGAGTTAACAGCTGTTTGTGAGACAGCATGTAGGTTCTGGGGACCAAACTTGGGTCCCCTGGGAGAGCAACAAATGTTCTTAACCACTGAGCTAGCCCATTTTGTTTTGTTTTTAATGTATGACATCACTTGGGATATTCCAAAGTTTTGATTTGTTTGTTTTGATTCTAATACTTTATAATGAGTAAACTCATCAACCTGTTAACTGCTTTTTAAGAATTAAAAAAAAAATACAAAAATTCCCTTATTAGTACACATGCAAAGGTCAGAGGACACTTTGAGGAATTGTGTTTCTCTTTCCACCATGTGGACTTGAAAATCTAAGATCATGAGGCAACTGCCTTCATCTGCTCAGCTGTCTCACCCTTGTGTATAAAATCTTAGTGCTGCTAAAACTATGGGGGAAATCTGGATTTTGTAGTTTTAGTATTCTTTATCTTAAAAAAAAAAAAAAGTGTATTTTCACACGGAAGCGTGAATAATGGGTTTTTAAAGCTACTTGAAGATGAGCTTGAAAGCCTTTCTTGAGCAATACCCAAGTAAGTGAAGCAAGTTATGTGACAACAAAAGTACTGAAAGTGTCGCAGTTTGGTTGTTATAGATGTACTGGGGCCTTGGTAATGATAGGCAAAAAACTATTGAGCTATAATTGATTTCTTTGTTTTTTCCAGCATGCTCCCTGCCAAAATGTCTCTAGAAATTGTATGGGTTGGCCTTGAACTGTCTTTGCAGCTTATGTTGGCCTTGGGTTTGGGAAAGCTTCCCTGACTTCCATAGTAGCTGGGATTATTAGGTCTATGCCATTAGTTCTAGTCACCAGCATGGTTTAAGTTTAGTCCCCTACTTTAAACTAAAGTATAGCAGTAAAGACAGTGTGTGGCTTTGTGTAACACTGGTTAAAATTGGTATGAGAGTAGAGAATACAAACACTTTTGCATGGAGGTTGTGCTTCTTGTTTATTTAAAATATAGATGTTGCCGGGCAGTGGTGGCGCACGCCTTTAATCCCAGCACTTGGGAGGCAGAGGCAGGCGAATTTCTGAGTTCGAGGCCAGCCTGATCTACAGAGTGAGTTCCAGGATAGCCAAGGCTACATAGAGAAACCCTGTCTTGAAAAAACTGAAAAAAAAAAAAATAAAGATTTAAAATATAGATGTCAGTATTCTCTAGTTTAGTTGTTGGTACTGGACATTGAATCTAGGGCCAGACTTCACTTATTGCAGATGTCAATTATTGCAATTATTGAGACTTTAGTGTATCTCTTCTGCCTCTCAACAGTACTTAAAATCCTAGCTTGAGGTGGGAGGATCATTGGAGCCCGGAAGTGTGATGTCCTCCTGGATCCAGTTATGACTAGAAACTGGTAACTAGAAATCCTAGTTATCCTTATATTTTGACAGATAAAAGTAAGTTATGCAAGTTATGAAAATGATTTTGTAATTGGAAAGAAAGCCATGAATCTTGATTAGGAACAAGCACAGTTAAAGAAAAACCTCCAGCTTATACAAAATACTAGAGGCTTATTTGTTTGAAAAACATTTTTTAAGGGGAAGTTGATATTGCAGGATGTGAGCGATTCTGTCTCCAAAACAAAACCCAAAGGCATCTGAGGGGTACTTAAGGTTGTCCTCTAGTTTGCGCATACACATGGACATAATGGCTTTTTGTAAATGTAGCATGACCACATGCCTAAAACGGGGCAACAGCAGAAGGTACATCAAACTTATTGTGAACTCTTGGGTGCTTCCAAGATTACTATCCAAGATTACTTGCCCAGACTGGGGCAAGATTGGTGTGCTTGACCTCTCATTTCTTTTCTTGAGGTCAATACAGTAGTAAATTGTCTTCAAATCAAATGATGTAGAACTCCTTAAAGGTGGTTCTGGTGTGAAGATCTATAACCTCAGCTACACAGTAGGCTAAGGCAAGATGATCACAGGTCAGGTTAGCCCCAGCATCTTAGTGACCTGCCTCAAAGTAAAAAATATGAAATGTGTTAAGGATGCAGCCATGTGGTACAGTGTGTGCCTAGTGTTTCATGATGACTCCTGCCACAAAAAAAAAAGAGGGAAAAATAAAAACCAAATAAGTGTGTATTCTCTTCAGCTAATTTGTAGTGGAGTAGGAAGATTGCTTGAATCATAGCCTAACTAAGTAAGGGGAATGGCCGATGAGTTTTCATCTGAGAGTTAGATGAGTTCTTTTAGCAAAATAGAAAAAGGGTGAGTTTTTGTTGCTTTGTTTTTAATTGAAAACCTTGAAGAGGTGATGAATAGCTGGATGTTTTCTTCATGATGTGCCACTTTAAAACTCTTATTGAGCAGGTAGTTTCTCAGGTCTCGAATCCACTGACCACAAAACAAAGTGGTCATGTGCACATGAGTCCGTGGAAACTGACTGAGTAGAACTTGTGGGGACTATGAATTAAAGTCTATTGCTTGCTTGTACATCTTAGCTGAAGCAGTTCTCATGGACAAACTTAGGTGACAGAAGGAGAGAGACAAGGGACCATTACAGTACAACTCTGCTGGGAATATTTTGGTGTGGATTTGGGGGCCGTACTGGCTCCCTATCATATCAAAATATTGTGGAATTTAATGCAGCATTTATTTACTTTATTTTGACTGGAAAGCCAGTATTGTCTCCTACAATGAAAGCTCAGCAGCGAAGAGATCTGCTAGTAAGTTGTGGAGTAAGAATTTCAAGTTCCATAAACACGTTTGTCTTTGAAATACTCTGGTAGTGTTTCTATAGTACTGGAGGCATCCGCATCAGAAATGTTTAAAATCAGAAACTTTGAGGACCAACTCAGTGCTCTGGGTACATCTATAGATGACTATCTAGAGTAGCCTAGGATAGTAGTCCTTTCCACCAGCTAGAATCCTGAACTCAATAAAAAGGACAAAGTCAGCTAAGCATAGACTTCATCTGCTTTTGTTCCTAACTGTGGCTTTACTGTGAACAGCTGCCTCGTACCTGCCACCATGCCTTCTCTTCATGATGGACTGTTCCTTTAAAAGATTCAGAGGAAAGCCCTCCTTCCTTGGGCTGCTTTTGTCATATTTTATAACAGCAATAGAAAAAAATAACAATACAATACATTTTCATAATAACCAAAATAATACATTTTTATAATAACATGTATAAATGTAAACCCTACTTAATAAAACATTGATTACCCAAATAGCAATAATTATTAAGAAAGCCTAATTTTGAATTAAGAAAATAAGTATAACATTTAATATTAGTATTTTTTGTTTATTAATGTTTTCTGTCCTGTAGAATACAAGTGTGTTTCACAAGTACAATAAAGAAACTAATAGTGAATTTCTGATTTCCTTTTTAAGGAAAGTTTTACAAACACTACATGAATAAATTCATCCTAGGATTGCCCTTGTGTTTAATGGATTATAAGCATTTTTTAGTAAATGCATATGAATTAGAAGCTTATGAGTTTTAAGGAACATCTTCCACTCTTAAATTTTAGAAGGAAGAATCAATCAACTGTGGGGAGGGTTCCTACCATGTCCAAGTTGTATTTTTACCTACAGGGTCTTATCTAATCTTTTTACATCAATTCTGAGAATTTGATGTTTACTTTCCCTCCCTCAGTCTTTCTTAAGGTGAAACTTGTTTATATTTCTGACATACAGCATGATAGTTTTTTCTTTGTTTTGTGGTTGAGACCTAGGGCCTCAATGCATGCCAGACCAGAGCCCCTCTCTGGTCTGTGATGTTATATTTCAGATCCCCTAAAAGTGGCTAAATAATGAAACCGTTATAAATAATTTTAATAACCACATATTTATCCTTTTGTAAGAATTTTCAGGATTTCCTTTTAGTACTTCTCTTTTTTCTTGTTTTTCAGCATGTATCCAGTATGTTATTACCTACAGTCACTATGCTATGTAGTAGCTCTCTAGATCTTATTCATGTGCTATAACAAACTGAATCCCTTGAACAATACCTGCACTCCTCCTCCTCCTATAATCTCCACACCCTGCGTTTAATATTTAAGGGTTCCTTTAAAATGAATGAAGTCAATAAGAACTGTTCAGTATGGAAGGACCCAACTGTTTTGACTTCTAGGTGAATCTGCTAGTCACACTTAGGTTTTGCCATGTTTATCTCATCAGCAATTGGTGTGTATGTTCAATGCCATCTGGTGGTGAGCTGACTTGGGGGTGACAGTGTTGAGGTTGCCAAAAGGACTTATTGAAGTGAGTGGAAAGCAGAAAAAGAAACATGCTGCAGCAGAATATGCTGTTTTGTATCAGGCTGTGAATTCATGGTCACATCAATTCAGCAAAGAGACATACAGAAAGGTTGATTATTTTTGAATAAAGTATGTTGTTTAATTTTGGTAATTGAGGCATGATAGTTATCATAACTTCCCATTTATTTGTAAGTTATACTTGCATTCTAGCTTGAGAACTTAAAACTCACATCTCATTCTAGTGCTCTAGTGGGGTATGGGAGTAAGTTCTCACATCTGAGATGTTCTGGGGATCCTGCTGTGACAGTGGTCTCAGAAGAGGTAGTGTCTGTTTTCTGTTAGCATCAGGAATCCACCATACTCTTCTCAGAATTGTTTGGAGTGGGCTGGTTTCCATTTTCACTGGGCTGCCAGCTGGTTTCCTTATCAGTTTAGTAGAGCCCATGCCTGCCCTGAGTATTGAGGATTGAACCCAGGGCCTGTGCACACAGCACTCTACCATTGGCTATTAATTCATCTAGAGTAACATTCTTTAAGGCCACACCTATCTCCAGACACTTACTACAATGACTTTTTCCAAACAGATCTTTTTGTTGGTAGGTGGTCAACCTTTGTGCTGTTGCACTCATCACACTGTATCTGGCACAACTTAGGAGATCCTATGTCCCAGGGTTATATTGTAAGTGCCAGTCCTCATCTCCATTCTTTTTTTATACTTTAGAATATTGTCCAGGCTGATGTCTGTTCTTGTGCAGTTTTGCTTATATCTTGAGGTGTGGTTTCCTTTAGGCTTCAGTTATACGTTTTACTCTTTTACACATATTTATTTTGATGTTTTATGATGACACACTTATGGAATTTCAGGAATTGATTCTCTCCTTTTACCGTAAGAGCACAGGATGGACAAGCTCAGGTCATCAGGGTCAGGACAAAGACCTTTACCCACTGAGCCATCTTACTGGCCCAGTTTTATATTTTTAAAAACTGTCTGCTTGGGCATTTTCATTTTGTTGTTCTTCTCCAAGTTAATATATGTAAAATTAAGACCCTTTATCTTCATTCTTGAGTCATGCCTCTTCATGTAACTTATTGCTCATACAAGGTTGTTTTAGGCTTCTTTACTTTTGAGGTTTTGCAGCATGAGAACTTTCAAATCAAGTGTTCGGTTTAGTACTGCAGGAAGTTTCACAGAAACCCACTAACAGGTGTCTAAATGATGGTTTCGCTGGTCTAGAATTGTTATGAAATAGCATACTTTTGAACGCCATGCTTGTTTACAATGTGGTGTTGTTAGATGATTGCCTAAACAGGGCACAGTTGGTTGTGATCATACTGCCAACTATGGTCTGAACCTGTTTCTATAGCTCGTAATAATTTTTTGATTTTTAAAATTTTATTTGAGTGTTTTGCCTATATGTATGTGCATGCATCACAATCATGCATGGTACCTGAGGAGGTCAGAAAGGATGTTAGCTTTCCTGGGACTGGAGTTTCAGATGGTTGACAGTCATCATATGGGTACTGGGAATGGAAACTGTGTCCACTGAAAGAACAGTCAGTGCTCTTCTGAGCCTTTGCACCATGAGAAATGTTCAAGTGTAAGACCTGTCCACTAGAGACTAACATTTACTTCCCACTTTAAAGGTAATGAGTGAATTCTCTTGTAATCTCAATATTGGTGAGTATAAATGATACTGGCAGTAGCTGTAACTAGCCAAGAAAATCACAAGTTTCTTTTTGCCTGCCTCTCTGTCTCTGTCTCTCTCTTTGTCTTTGTCTCTGTTTCTCTCTGTCTCTCTCTTTCTCTCTCTTTCTCTTTCCCCCCCTCCGCAACCTTCCCTCTCTTTCAAGACTGGGTTTCTCTGTGTATCCCTGGCTGTTCTCAAACTCACAGAGATCAGTCTGCCTCTACCTCCTGAGTGCTGGAATTAAAGGTGTCTCATTACTGCTTGGCCTTCACTACAGTTTCTTACTAATGAGCAACACTGCAAAGTGCTATTGTCTGTAGCCAGCCTTCATAATCAGGGAACTGTCACAATTCATACAGGTTAATGAAAATCAAGATGTCGTTTTCTTCATCATTCACAATGTCCCTGAATTTATCTATATATGAGTATGAAAGGGTGCATGTGTGTTCATAAGGAAGTCGGAGGATAACTTTCAGGAGTCAGTCCTCTCCTTCCCTGAACTCAGGCCATCAGTAGTACTTTACTACTGAGCTCTTTCACCAGCCTCACACCTCTGAGTTCTATCCGTGGACCCCACTGAAGTTTCTCTCATTTGACCTACTTCACCAGCTTCCTCCCCTGAAGCTGGATATTTTTTTTTTAATTTTTTATTTTTAGTTTATCTTCCTAGAAGCAAAAATATACTTGTGTCTGTATGTTAGTATTTGTTCTTCCTTATACATAGAAGGTCTCTGCTTTGATCAGCTAATGTCTGGTGAGAAATGCTGTGTGGTCAGTACCCAGAGGCTCTCCTCATTCCTTTGCATGACACCAATTGAAAAACACCTTTGTTTTTCATTGCTGATGTAGGTATTGAGCCAGTTTTCTCAATTCTCTTGTTAAAGCTCCTATTAGTTTTACTGCCTGTGCCCTTAGGTAAACTTCCCAAAGTTGTCAGACTAACATTTATAAACTCAGGTTAGTAGACCTCCCTGTCTAGCTGTAGACTAAAGGCCTTGTGTACACTTAGAACAGATGTACCCCTCCCTGCCTCTCACAGCTTTCTGTACACATTCTTCCCTCAGTCTTGTGTGATTCTCCCCCTTGTTCACTGTTCTTCCCTGTTTGTACTTCTGCTGTTGAGATACTAGTTACCCTTGCTAAAGGATGGAAAACATTCAGTTTAAAAGCCTTTCTTCTTGATCTTTGTGCCCAGACAAGACTTCTTTTCCCTTCTGAACTTGTGTTGCTATTATTACTATGTCTTTAGTAGGATAATGAATTATATATATCACATGACCAGTGAGTTTGGGTAAATCTTGGAAATTGTGTTTTTGCTTTACATATTGTTGCAAGGCAAGGTTTTAAGTTGGAGGGCTCAGTAATTTGACTTTTAGTGATAGGTTAAAGCATGTATATATGTAGAACTCAAGGCAGCTTGTAGAGATGTTCTTGTTCCTGTAAATGAACAAAACAACTCACAGAAATTTAAAGCTAGAGTGTTTAAGTTTAGTCTCCTCCCCACCCCCAAGGATTTATTTTTATACTAGTGTGTAGCAATTAATATTAATGTTTGTAGTAAATTAATATAGTGGCTTTTTTTCTTTATCAAAGCTAGTTCCTCAGTAATGACACAGAGACCAAGATTTACTTAATCAAGCTTTATCACATAAAGCCTGGGCAGTCATTGATTTATTTTAATCCTCTAAGCAAATCCCTGAGATAGTTGCATTTTAGTACTGGTCTGGGCTTTAGATGTATTTTCCCATTATGTCTTCTCTCCCTTATTCTTCTCTCTCCTCACTTCCCCTGGCTTGGTGAAATCCTGCCCTATTCTCTCTATTGCCTAGTTATTTGCTTTTCCAGCTTCTGTTGATAAGGCAGAGAGTAAGTGATGGGCATTGTTTGCATTATAATGCTGTGTCCAGATTGCAACAGAGCTATGGGGGCAGATAAATCAGCATTTGAGTAACACAAAGATAAATATTACAGAGTGCACAATAACATTGTGCCTACACTAGTATTTGATGAGTATTTTACCTGTATGTGTGTCTGGTGCCCAAGTATTCCAGAAAAGGGCACTGGGTCTCTTGGAATTAGAGTTAAGAATGGTTGTGAGAGCTATTTGGATGCTGAGAACCAAACCCTGTCCTATGAATGATCAGCCAGTGCTCTTAACTGCTGAGCCATCTCTCTAGTCCTCCTTTCTCCCTTAATAACTTTGTTTAGGTCTTGTATATCTTAAAGCACACCTGTTTAAATTTATGATTAGATTATCTCTAGGGAAGTTAAAGTTATGCAGCCAAGGATACATATAATTTAGAATGTTTCTTTCTACAATCTTAAAGATTTCTGTGCCTGTTTGCAGTCATTCTCAACTTGGACCTAGGCAAACACTAATCTCCTTTCTGTCTAGGGATGGTTTTATTTAAAATGGGTAGCATGGGGGATAAAACAGTATTCTACCATTGAGCCACTTTGTCAGTACTGATTTAATTTTTATGTGCTTCAAATCATAGTTGTTTGAATAGAAGTTCCTTTCACTTGTGTTTAAAAGAGATAATTTAAATTTTAAGTGAGAGTATCATGAGCCTTGAATTTCAGTACTGAAACATTGAATAGTAAATGCTGTCCTTAGTGGATGTGCAAAAAAGAATGCTGATTTTTCAAATGTACAGGTTATATGTACAGCATGCCAGCTTCTGTTCTGGTGTGCTTAAATGGATTTACAAAAATGGTAAAAATTAAAAATAATTATTGAAGATTCAAACAAAAGTTTTGAATAGATTTGGAAGTATGAGTAAAAGTCAAGGCTGTGTAATGACCTGCTCACTTGGCAACAGTGTAGACTTCTCTGTACCTGCACCATGAACCTTTTCAACTGTCTTTTTGCATGGATCTTTTGGGAGCACCTAATGCTAGTTGTAATATTGAATTACGAGTAAATCTTGGATACAGGCTCCTTTAGGTAGTGGAATAAGAGGCTTCATAACAAAGCAGCATGTGGCAGGGGATAGAATATAGATTCCAGAATTTCAAGTTTATGTTGAAATCTTTGCCATTCAGTAATTGAATTTGAGCAAATTATTTGATGTCTCTGATCCTGAGGTTTTTTTGTAAGATGTAAATGGTGTCATGCTACTCTGGAGGCTCTTGTGTTTTGGGCAGCAAAGTAAGATCCTACCTCTAAAACAAAACAGAAATGCTGCATGGGGCAATCCAGTGTAATAACCTATAGTGAATTTTAGTTTCTTTCCTTCTGTGGTCCATAAATGGGCATGGGATAGTTCTATATGGTAGAATGGTCTGAGAATGGTTGGGGAGCGGGTAAGTACATCAAAAGCAGCTTGTAGAAGATTGGAATTAAATCACTTAACAAAGTGTATATTTCTCTACTGTAGAGATTTTTCTGGGGCAGCAGTTTAGAAAATTGATTAGAAGGGCAAGATTGGTGGCAATGAGATAGATGTTTTGATAAGAACAATAGGAATTAAAACAACTTCTCTTACCAGGGTGGGAAATACAAAAGTAATTTGTTTGAAGGATGGGAGATGAGTCAAGAGGTTAGTCTTGGCCTGTAAAAGATACCCTTTTCAGAGGGCTCTGGGGGAAATGACTGGTGTGGTGTGTAAGTGCCTTAAGGAGAAAGTGATGCTCTCCCAGTTTTGAGTTGACCAACAGAGCCTGGGATGTCAGGGAGAAAGAAGGAAGCAAAGAGTGCCTAGGAGTTTTCAGATGAGATTTTGCAATGAACTTGCCTTCATTTTTGTTTGTGCCCTAAGATTGGGAGACTAAGTATAATGGTGACTGAATAATTGGCAGAGGAACTTGAGAGCATTCAGGCTCTGTGGTTCAGGTATTGCTGGCTTCTTTGAGCCAAGTATACAGAGAACTTTTGTCAGGAAAGAAATGAAGGTAGAGGCCAAGGGAAAATGTGGCTTTTGAAGAGATCAGAGCATTAAAAATAAGCTAAGTACTTAACATGGCTCAATAGGAAAAAGGTTTGAAGGCATAAAAATTAGTTAGACACCATCTACCACAGACTCAAGGGTATGGACGAGTACATTAAACTAACTTTCTTTTGAGAGGAATATGATAGGGGGTACCCTGCACCTTAGAATTTCCCCAAAGTTAGCTCACCATACTTAACTATCTAGTACTCCAAGGCCAATGTGATTTTTTATCCTAAAGGCCCCAGTCTGACAGACTTTGAATGCATGGTGTGGACTTTTCTTGTGTGGAAAAATGCCAGAGAATGAGATCTTTGAGAATACACTCAGACTTCAAAGGAAATCTTGGAAGGCTAGGCAACCAGTGACAGAATCAGAAGACCCTTCAGTTAGCACCTGTGGTGCATAAAACTCAAAGGTGAAGTGTAACCCTGTTTGTAGATGCCAGGAATTTGGCACATTTCCAAGGAAAGCAGAGGCCCTAGATAAAAAACGTGCTAACATAGAGCCTGGGTGGACTGCAGTAGGATGATCCTCCGTATATGGGTGCTGAAGCTGTTTGACACAGCTCGAGATACTATTGCATCTCTGAGAATTGCTTTCCCTTCTAGATAGCAATCTTCCTGTGGTCCTATCTTTTTTTTTTTTTTTTTTTTGTCTCCATTTTCTACCTTTTAGAATAGGAGTGGTAAAAGTTCTGTGCCATTGTATCCTAGAATTGTATAATTTGTTTTTGGCTTTACAGGGGCTCACAGTTGAGTTTACCTTGCCGGGCCAAAGGAAACTTTGAGCTTGGACTTTGAACAGTGTAGGAACTGTGAAAACTCTGAAGAATCTTGGTGGACTGAATGCATTTTGCATTATGAGATAGGTATGAGCATTTTGAGTGCCAGGGAAGATATGTTTGGGTGTCAGGTTGATGAGAAGTAGACTTGTGATGGCTAGTTTTGCTTGTCAGCTTAATGGGGTTAAGAAGAGCCTGAGACATTAGTAAGCACAATTCTGCGTGTATTTGTGAGGGCCTTTTTGGGAAGGGTTAACCAAAGAGAGAAAACTACTCCTGAAGGTGATTGGCATTCAGCCTCACCTCCCTGCCAGGATGCCCAATAGACTTCTGAAACTGTGGCTAACATTCTTGTTCTTTTAAATTATACCAGGTATTTTGTCATAGCAGTGAAATAGGTAACTAATTAATTAACTATTATGGCTTATTTGTGAATTCTGCTAGTGGATATGTGGGCTGTTATAAATATTCTTTTCTTTTCTTTTTTTAACTTGATATTTTCTTTATTTACATGTCATACAATATCTCCTTTCCCAGTTTCCCTTTTGAAAAAAGAAAAAAATAAAATAAAAAACAAACCAAAAACAAACTCCTGTTCCCTCCCCCGTCCCCATGCTCGCCACCCTGCCCTCTCCTGCTTACTGGCCCTGGCATTCCCCTACACTACGGCCTAGAACTTTCACAGGGCCAAAGGCCTCTCCTCCAATTGATGACAGATTGGCCATTCTCTACTATACATATGCTGCTGGAGCCATTAGTCCCACCATGTGTACTCTTTGGTTGGGTGTTTAGTCCCTGGGAGCTCTGAGAGTTCTAGTTAGTTCATATTGTTGTTCCTCCTAAGGGGTTGCAAACCCTTCAGCTCCTTGGGTCCTATCTCTAGCTCCTTCATTGGGGACCCTATACTCAGTCCAATGGTTGGCTGTGAGCCTCTACTTCTGTTGGGCACTGTCAGATCCTCTCAGGAGACAGCTATATCAGGCTCCTGTCAGCCAGCACTTGCTGGCATCCA
>NW_022196903.1:42296941-42298508 GCF_008632895.1 Mastomys coucha
CTGGGTGTTGTGGGACTGGCTGCAGAGCTTGCGCCCAAGGTCTGCTCTGGACCCCAGCCCAGACAGATCAGAAGGAACCCCAGTCACTGGGCTGGTGGAGTTCCTGTGTGCCTGGTCAAGCTGGTCCCAGTTACTCCCAGTGTTGGGACAGATATTGGTTCATGCTCACCTCTATCCCTTGTTCCCCATTTTAAGAAGGAATAAAATATCCACATATTGTTCTTCTTCAGTTTTTTGTGGTTTGTGGATTGTACTTTGTGTATTCCAATCTTCTGGGCTAATATCCACTTATCAGAGAATGCATACCATGTGTGTTCTTTTGTGATTGGGTTACCTCATTCAGGATGATATTCTACAGATCTATCCATTTCCCTAAGAATTTAAAAAATTCCATTATTTTTAATAGCTGAGTAGTACTCCATTGTGTAGATGTACCACATTTTCTGTATCCATTCCTCTGTTGAGGGACATCTGGGTTGTTTCAAGTTTCTGGCTATTATAAATAAGGCAGCTATGAACATGGTGGAGCATCTTCTGTGTATATGCCCAGGAGTGGTATAGCTGGGTCCTCTGGTAGTACTATGTCCAATTTCTGGAGGAACCGCCAAACTGATTTTCAGAGTGGTTGTACCAGCTTGCAATCCCACCAGCAATAAAGTATTCCTCTTTCTCCACAACCTCGCCAGCATCTGCTGTCACCTGAGTTTTTTATCTTAGCCATTCTGACTGGTGTGAGGTGGAATCTCAGGGTTGTTTTGATTTGCATTTCCCTGATGACTAAGGATGTTGAACATTTCTTTAGGTGCTTCTCAGCCATTCAGTATTCATCGGTTGGGAATTCTTTGTTTAGCTCTGTACCCCATTTTTTAATAGGGTTACTTGTTTCTCTGGAGTCTAACTTCTTGAGTTCTTTGTATATATTGGATATTAGACCTCTGTCAGATATAGGATTGATAAAGATCTTTTCCCAGGTTGTTGGTTGCCATTTTGTCCTATTAACAGTGTCTTTTGCCTTACAGAAAGAAGCTTTGCAATTTTATGAGATCCCATTTGTTGATTCTTGATCTTAGAGCATAAGTTATTGGTGTTCTGTTCAGGAAATTTTCCCCTGTGCCTATGTGCTTGAGGCTCTTCCCAACTTTCTTTTCTGTTAGTTTGAGTGTATTTGGTTTTATGTGGAGGTCCTTGATCCACTTGGACTTGAGCTTTGTACAAGGAGATAAGAATGGATCAATTTGCCTTCTTCTACATGCTAACCGCCAGGTGAGCCAGCACCATTTGTTGAAAATACTGTCTTTTTTCCACTGGATGTTTTTAGCTCCTTTGTCAAAGATCAAGTGGCCATAAGTTTGTGGGTTCATTTCTGGGTCTTCAGTTCTGTTCCATTGATCTACCTGCCTGTCACTGTGCCAATACCATGCAGTTTTTATCTCAATTGCTTTGTAGTACAGCTTAAGGTCTGGGATTGTGATTCCACCAGAGGTTCCTTTATTGATGAGAATAATTTTGGCTATCCTGGGTTTTTTGTTATTCCATATAAATTTGCAAATTGCTCTTTCCAAGTCTG
>NW_022196903.1:42299039-42299833 GCF_008632895.1 Mastomys coucha
CCATAAGTTTGGGTATGTTGTGGCTTCATTTTCATTAAACTCTAGAAAGTCTTTCATTTCTTTATTTCCTCCTTGACCAAGTTGTCATTGAGTAGAGTGTTGTTGAGCTTCCACGTATGTGAGGGCATCCTGTTGTTCCTCCTTGACCAAGTTGTCATTGAGTAGAGTGTTGTTGAGCTTCCACGAATGTGAGGGCATCCTGTTGTTTATGTTGTTATTGAGGAGCAGCCTTAGTCCATGGTGATCTGATAAGATGCAAGGAATTATTTCAATCTTCTTGTATCTGTTGAGGCCTGATCTGTGACCAATTACATGGTCAGTTTTGGAGAAGGTACCATGAGGTGCTGAGATGAAGGTATATTCTTTTGTTTTAGGATAAAAAGTTTTATAGATATCTGTTAAATCCATCCATTTTATAACATCTGTTAGTCTCACTGTGTCTTTGTTTAGTTTCTGTTTCCATGATTTGTCCTTTGCAGAGAGTGGGGTGTTGAAATCTCCCACTAGAAGGGCGGTAGTGGAGCATGCCTTTCTTTAATCCCAGCACTTGGGAGGCAGAGGCAGTCGAATTTCTGAGTTCCAGGCCAGCCTGGTCTACAGAGTGAGTTCCAGGACAGCCAGGGTATACAGAGAAACCCTGTCTGGAAAAACCAAAAAAATTAAAAAAGAAAGAAAGAAAGAAAGAAATCTCCCACTATTATTGTGTGCAGTGCAATGTGTGATTTTAGCTTTAGTAAAGTTTCTTTTATGAATGTAGATGCCCTTGAATTTGGAGCATAGAGGTTCAGAATTGA
>NW_022196903.1:42300020-42302581 GCF_008632895.1 Mastomys coucha
CATGTGGCTATCTTCTTTTAGTTTTGTTGGAAGATTACTTTTTTGCTTTTTCAGGGATGTAGTTCCCTTCCTTGTTTTGGAGTTTTCCATTTACTACTCATTGAAGGGCTAGATTTGTGGAAATACATTGTGTAAGTTTGGTTTTGTCATAGTATACTTTAGTTTCTCCATCTATAGTAATTGAAAATTTTGCTGGGTATAGTAGCCTGGGCTGGCGTTTGTGTTCTTTTTGGGTCTGTATGACATCAACCCAGGATCTTCTTGCTTTCCAAGTCTCTGGCAAGAAGTCTGGTGTAATTCTGATAGGTCTTCCTTTATATGTTACTTGACCTTTTTCCCTCACTGCTTTTAATATTCTTTCTTTGTTTTGACTATTTGTATTTGGTATTTTGACTACTAGGTGGCGGGAGGAATTTCTTTCCTGGTCCAGTCTATTTGGAGATCTATCGGCTTCTTGTATGTTCATGGGCATCTCTTTCTTTAGGTTAAGGAAGTTTTCTTCTATAATTTTGTTGAAGATATTTTCTGGCCCTTTGAGTTGGAGACCTTTACTCTCTTCTGTACCTATTATCCTTAGGTTTGGTCTTCTCATTGTGTCCTGGATTTCCTGGATGTTTTGGGTTAGGAACTTTTTGCATTTTGTGTTTTCTTTGAGATTGTGTCAATGTTTTCTATGGTATCTTCTGCCCCTGAGATTCTCTCTTCTATCTCTTGTATTGTGTTGGTGATGCTTGCATCTGTGGTTCTTGACTTCTTAGGATTTCTATCTCCAGAGTTGTCTCTCTCTGTGATTTCTTAACTGTTTCTACTTCCATTTTTAGATCCTGGATGGTTTTGTTCAATTTCTTCACCTGTTTGGTTGTGCTTTCCTGTAATTCTTTAAGGGATTTTTGTTTTTCCTCTTTAAGGGCTTCTACTTGTTTACTTGTGTTCTCTTGTAATTCTTTAAGGGATTTTTATGTTTCCTCTTTAAGGACTTGTACCTCTTTACCTGTGTTCTCCTGTATTTCTTTAAGGGAGTTATTCTTGTCCTTAAATTCCTCTATCACCATCATGAGATATGATTTTAGATTCAAATCTTGCTTTTCTGGTGTGTTGGGGTATATAGGACTTGCTGTGGAGGGAGTACTAGGTTCTGATGAAGCCAAGTCATCTTGGTTTCTGTTGGTAAGATTCTTGCGTTTGCCTTTCTCTATCTGTTGATCTCTGGTATTAGATGTTCTTGCTGACTCTGGCTGGGGCTTGTTCCTCCTGTGGATCTGTAAGCCTGTGTCAGCACTTCTGGGAGATCAGCTCTCCTCTGGTAAGACCAGTGTACAAATGGCTGTGGATCAGTCGTCCCTCCTGAATCCTGGGGTCAGAGCACACCCTGGAGACAGGCTCTCTCTCTGCTTGCAGGAAAGGTTCAGAGAGGGCTGTGGATCTGTTGTCCCTCCTAACTCTGAGGTAGAGAGGATCCTGTCCTGGCTGCCCTGCCACTTGTGAGGCCTGTGCCTCCCTGCTGGTCCTGCCTTAGAAAGTCACCAGAGTCCCTGGGTTAGAGCACTCCCTGGAGGCAAGCTTTCTGCTTTTGGGGGAAGGGGCACAGAGGGCTGTTGATCCACAGCTATCATTCCTAGGTGTAGATAGAGATAGAGAGGATCCTGTCCTGGCTGCCCTGCCACTTGTGAGGCCTGTGCCTCCCGGCTGGTCCCACCTTAGAAAGTCACCAGAGAGAATATCATAGATATTCTTATAAATAGCCAAAGTCTGGTGTACACGTGCAGAAGTTCTCTAGGTCTGAATAACTTTATAGTACATTTCTTAAATATGTGCCACATTGCAAGTAAAAGCCAGGGTATTGTGTATACTTTTGACCAAGAGATAGAAAATAATTTATCGAGTAATGCCCAGGATCATTTAAGTTTTTAATCATATTAAAATGTTATTGTAATAAGGCTGCAAAGATGGCTCATTGGGTAAATCACTCATCACACAGTTGTAAGGACCAGAATTTATATTTTTACTCCCAAGTAAACGCTGGTGGGCTGTAATTCTAGCATTCAGAAGACAAACATGAGAACAAGCTAGCTGGCTGGACTAGCAAAATTGGCAAACTTTGGGTTTAAATGAGAGATCGTACCTGTTAGAATGTGTATGGTAGAGAGCAGTTAAGGAAGACATCCCACATCAACCTCTCTCTGGCCTTCATCCACATATATGTGCACACTATACCTATGAATGAATGATAAGGGACCAAACTAGAAAAGCTAAATTTAGTCTTATTTAAATTTAAAAACAAAATTTAGATGTACTTTTCATTAACTCTAGGCTTTATTTTCAGAAAGCATTGTAAATTTTCTCTTGCTAAGTTTTTTTGTTTTTTGTCTTTTGTTTTTTTATTAGATATTTTCTTTATTTACATGTAAATTTCTCCATTCCCAGTTTCCCCTCCAGAAAACAAAGAAACAAACAAAAACAATAAAAACAAACCCCTTTTGCCTCCCCCCTCCACATGCCTGCCACCCCACCCTCTCCCTCTTATTGGCCCTGGCATTCCCCTACACTGGGGCACAGAACTT
>NW_022196903.1:42306936-42334710 GCF_008632895.1 Mastomys coucha
TGTATCTGTTGAGGCCTGATTTGTGACCAATTATATTGTCAATTTTGGAGAAGGTACCATGAGGTGCTTATCAAAGGTATGATTTACCAAGATGAACTCTCAATTCTGAACCTCTATGCTCCAAATGCAAGGGTACCTACATTCGTAAAAGAAACTTTACTAAAGCTCAAAGCACACATTACACAGCACACAATAGTAGTGGGAGATTTCAGTACCCCACTCTCTGCAATGGACAGATCATGGAAACAGAAACTAAACGAGGACACAGTGAGACTAACAGAAGTTATAAAACAGATGGATTTAACAGATATCTATAGAACTTTTTACTCTAAAACAAAAGGATATACCTTTTTTTTTGTTTTTTTTTTTTTGTTTTTGTTTTTTGTTTTTTAGCAGCAATCAACCTAACCTGAGCAGTTAAAGTCTTTTTTTTGAAAACCCCTCATTCTTGTGTTCCTGTTACAACTCTGATTTGAATGATCTCATTTTAACACTTCTTAGCTTTGGCTTTAGCAACAACATCTGCTAAATGTTTTTAGTCTTAGTTTATAGAAATGAAGTCAGGTATGACACTTTCTGGAGGGCTGGAGAAAGAATTGAGATGAGCACACTGTTGTTTACCCTTAAGTTTTATGGATTCTGCCTTTGAGTAGAGATGTATTTAATAGTCTTAAGGATTTATATTCTTTGGTGCTCAGCTGTCAGGGGAGTGATGCCTTAAGAAACACATTAAGGTTTCTGACCTTTTAGTTCATGCAGTTGGTGATTCTGAGGTGGCCAGGTCTTGCAGAATGGAGGCTGTCCTCCTTGAATATACAGCCTCTTCTCTTTGGCCTGTTTATTTTGACTGCTGTGTTCTACTGTTGTGAAGACAAAAGCAAAGACTGGAAACTGTTATAATTCACATAGGCTTCATGAACCAGTGGCCAGTATATGGAGTATAATTGGTTCTGCCCTCTGTGTCTGTACTTGGTTGGTGATGTTTTGTGCCTTAGTTGCCTATCAGGAATATTTGACCTATGCATCTTCCATTGGAATTGGAAGGATCCTGTATGGCTAGGGTTCCGAAGAATACTGACATGGTAAGAGGGGACCTATGTAGCTTCCTTAGCTGTCATTACTTCTCTCACTGGCAACCTAATCTACAGGCTGTTGGGACCACACTTTCAAATTATGTAGCAGGTCTACAGATGATGTGTTCTCAAAAACTTGTGGAGCTTTGTCACTCAACTTGATAATCCTGTAATGCCAACAGCACTTGAAAACAGCCCGATTTCCTAAGTGTGTTTTGTTACGATGTTGTTGAAATTAACTGTAAGTTTTAGAGAGCTCTCAAGCCTTCTGGATGTGTAATAAGAAAAGAAGAAACTTTTACTTCTTCAACTATCTGAATTCTGACTTAGGGAATCTGCTGAAATTTTCGGGTTTTTAATGACTTAGATGTTAGAATATAGAGGATGAGTAGTATTAAAATCAATAGTGAAAATAAGCCAGTCATTTGTGGGTACTAATATTCTGCTTTACTGCTCCAGTTTTGCAGTCGGTTCATCTTACCTGCATTGGGCGGTGTAAAGGCAGATTAAGCACACATGTCTTTTCACACACATAACCTAAGCTGCCCTGCTCTCCTGGTCCCTACAAGTTTGAAGGCCCTATGAAGCAAGGACAGAGGTAACTGGTTGCTTTGCCTTGGGTTTAATGGCCTGAATCACAAATCACCTCAGCTCAATTGGCTTTCTGCTCTTTATTTCACAAGTGCCTATAAGCTAATATTATTTGCCTACACTGGGGACTGTACCAGCTTGTGATCTGCCCTTGAGATGTTTCTGCAGTGTCCTTATGTTCCTTTCAGTCTTGGATTTGGGTTCTTCTGCTATATTAATTACAGCATAGTAGGGTGAGGGAGATATTACAAATGTAAGATAAGGTTGTTCTTTACACTTGCCCTCTTACATAGATACTGATTTGGAAATCTTTGAGGACCTCTGATTGGTTGATTGTGAATTTAAATACTCAGTATGGATAACTAGAGAGAAGGCACAGAATACAAAAGGCAGGACAGTATAAAACACTGCATACAGTATGCATATTGTTCATGTTGTTGTGGAAAATATTTTGTGTATGCATGTGCTAGGCAAGTGGGTAAATATTAAGAGGACAGCTTCCAGGGCGGTATAGTCCCGGGGATTGACCATTTATTTGGAATCAGGCTAACAGTTTCGGGTCTACTACTTTAAGAAGGGACAAGGGCTGGATGCAGATAGATAGATCTATGAAAGTCCAGTTTATAAAAACGATGATGGCCACTGGAAGAGGAACCAGTAGAGATTCAGTTCAGTGTGACTTGTCCTTAGCAGTATCAATAGCATTCTATCAGAATCCCCCAAGAGTCCTAAAAGGTGGATACAGTGATGTTCCCAGCTCTGAGTTGGTTGGATGCTGGAGAGTATTTTCTTCATCACTGGTAGGAATTAGAAGTTACTGCACAGTTGATTCCATTTTAGACATATCTAAGTTCTCCATGGGGAAATGGTAAAGAACTGATGGGCGATTTAGAAGTAGAAGCTGATGGTATAGCATCAGTCTAAAGGCTGATTATTATCAAGGGGGGTAGTACTCTGTTTTCCCCAAGATGAGTTAAAAAAAAAGGTTGAAACTGTGTAGGACAGTAACATTTGCTGAATTGTTACTTTTTTTATATTTGAAGGAATCTTTCATTGTATTGGCTATGTTACACATTTGAATGTATGGAATGAAATACATTTAGGATAGGAATTATGGTGTAGTTTCATAAAATATTTAGTCCTATAGCTCATATTATAAATGTTAGAGATGATTGAACTTTCAGTAGTCAAAAGTTAAATTATATGCATGACTTACAAGAGCCTTAAATGGGCCTTGTGTTGTATTGAGTTTTGTAATGTTGATGAAAAGATATGGTGTGCTGAATGACTTGAGGTATCTCAGGCTTCAATTTGTTAGACTAGCAACCTGTGCTGACACCTCTCATCCCATTTTCTTCATGGACATTTATTTTGTAAAGTCATTAAAAAATTTGGTTTTTGATTTGCACTTAGAAACACTTATGTAAAACCTCTATTTTAATGTGATGTGTATAAACAATTCTATAGAATGTGCACACTGTGAAGTTCCAACTAAATACAGAATGGTATTCCATAGAGTCCTTGATTGGTGACTCCAACATCAGAAGCATTACAAATTGTGTTTTGAAGTAGCAGCATACACTTAGAAATAATAACCATATTATCACATTATTTCCATATTAATACCATAGTGATTTGGTAAGCATTTAATGTCAAATATTCTATATATTTTATTATCTTTAAATTTTAGAGCAGCCATGTCAGGAAAGTAATTTGCCCCCATTTTGCAGGCTAGGAAGTTCAAGCTTAGTAAGGTGTGAGCTGAGCTTCAAAGCTTGAAATCCGGGGTCCTTTGTAAATTTAGATAATTCTTCCCAAATTTCCTTGTATAAAAAGGAAGCCCTGTGTCTTTTTCACACTTGCCAGTGTTAGCTTTTCTTCCAAATGCTAAGCAAAGAATTCCTAAAACTTACAGGCAGCTAATGAGATTGCATTGCTTTTCTTACTTTTTTAGCTAAACGTTTCTCATTTTTCTGGGAATTTCCTAAGCATGTTCTCTGCTGTGTCTTCTTTCAAATTTGTCTGACTATTATGCAGGTCTGGTGCTATGTTTCAACCTTCAATGACTTTAGAAGGTAAAGAATGATAATAGTCTCTTATACTTGTTTTTCTCAATGTTTTTTTCAAGAGCAGTAATAGTTGAATTTTGGATGAAATGTCTAAACATATTTTACATACAGTCCATAGAGTGACTTTATTTCCATGTAGAAAGTAAGAATGTCTGAAATACCTATAGATATCCACAGATTGTTTCTGTTAGAGTGTCTTGTCCTGTTACCAACCCCAGAAAGTAGAATTGATCAGTTCTCTTTTATTTCCTCTTCAGGTTTGCCTGCAATGAGACTTCACTCTCTACACTTAAAGAACATTCTTTCTGAGCTGCTGTGAATAAATTTGTAATGATATTGTCTATTTTCAACTAATGGAGAACTAGCTGTATCTTGAACAAGGATTGCTGTATTGGACAACTTCAAAACATTGCTCACAATGTCATCAAACAGGAGTCAGAATCCTCATGGACTGAAGCAGATTGGTCTTGACCAGATCTGGGATGACCTCAGAGCTGGAATTCAACAAGTGTACACCAGACAGAGCATGGCCAAGTCCAGATACATGGAACTCTACACGTATCCTCTTGCTTGAGCTGTGGTTGGTGTCTAGGGTTGGATTATTTAGTGTTGTGGTCTTTGAATTATTAGGAATGTTATGTCATATTTCCTTCTTTGTTACCTGTAATAAAATTCTAAGTTCGTTTTTACATCTCTTTTTCAGCAGAGATATTTTGGCTAGATATTTAAGGTGGTGCTAGCTAGTAACCCCAGATGTATATATATATATGTGTGTGTGTGTGTGTGTGTGTGTGTGTGTGTGTGTGTGTGTGTGTGTGTGTGTGTGTGTGTGTGTATAGCACTTGTGGAGGACAATCTGAAAGAATCCCTTCTCTCTTGCCATCACAGTATGGGTCTCGGGGTTGAACTTTGGGTTTGGCAGTAAGCACTTCTACCTGCTGAGGTTCTTGCCAATTTTATTCTCCTCTCCATCTCCCATATCAGTAGCTTCTATGTATGTAGATTCAGCCAACTATCGATTGAAAATATTAGAACAAAAGTTTCTTTTAAACATGTAGACCTTTTTTTGTCATTATTCTCAGAGCTTATAACAGCTGTTGTGAGCATTTGCTTTGTATTAGGTATTTTAAGTAATCCAGAGATGGTTTAAAGAATAATGTGAAGATGCAGGTAAATTATATGCAAATCCATTGTCATATTTTATCATGTAATAATTTAGAATTCCCTTGAGTACCCCATTGTTTAGTTACTTTTCACTGTTCTATTACCACAGTGAGACACCATGACCAAGGCAATTCAGAAAAGAAGATATTTAATTGGGAGCTTTCTTAGAGTTTCAGAGGGTGTGTCCAGCAGGCAGGCAGGTATGGTGCTGGAGCAGTAACTGAGAGTTCACGTCTTACCCACACCTTGGAGGCAGAAGGGTTAATGGGGAGAACATTGAGCTTTTGAAACCTCAGAGCCCATTATTCCCAGTGACTCATCTCCAACTAGGCCACACCTTCTAATTGGAAACAGTTCTGCCAACTGTGGAACAAATATGAGCCTATGACAGCCATTCTCATTCAAACCACCACACCTGTAAACATGGAGAAGTAACTATATAAAATTCAGGTCCTTAGCAATAATACCCATATTTCAAAGTGCTCAATGGCTAAATAATAAAATATGTTGTAGAAAGTTCTGTGGGCAGTATTCTCCTAAGTGGGTTTAAATGTTCATTGTAGCTGCCATCATGTTACAGAAGAGTAGGGTAGTTGTATCACAAACAGTCTGGTCCACAAAGTCCTAAAATGTTTTCTATCTGTCCTTTATCAGGCAAAAACTGCTTACCAGTTCTGAAGTACACACCTAGAACAAAAGTTAGAATATTATGGTCCTATTTGCATTACACAGTTCTAAGAGAGTATAGTAGTTAACTTTTCTGTTCGCTCTGACAAAACAGCTTAAGGAAGTAAGGGTTTATATGTGTTTATAGTTCACAAGTACAGTCTATCACAGCAGGGAAGATGTGGAGGTAGAGTCAGGGTGATCAAGAGTTCAAGGACATCCTCAACATAGCAAGGTCAAGGCCAGCCTAAACTTCTTGAGACCTTCTTTTAAAAAAAAAAAATGAAGATCTAAAGCTCAGCTAACTGGATGGAGCAGATTGATACTGATCCCAGAAGCAGCTCTGTTGTGGGCACTGTGATAGCAGGAGTGTGCAGCTGCTGACAGTAGTGACCACAGGAAGCAATGTGATGAGTGTTTGTGCTTCACTTGCTCCTCTCTTCGCTATGCTGCCCATGAGCTGGTACTGCTCATCCAAAGTGGATTTTCCTCCTCGGCTAATCCCCTTTTAGAATTTCCCTACAGGTACCTACCAGAGATGCTTCTCAGGTAATCCTGAGTCCTCCGGCCAATCCACAATGGAGATTAACTATCATAAAAAGCAATTGTATTGGATTTTGGTTCATAATGTATATGAAGGACTATGCTGTCTCTTGTAAAAGTTATAAGGTTTTAAAAGGCATAATTCCTGCTATTATAATATTTTTTCAGATTTATTTTTATATACTGTGTATGAGTGTTTTACCTACGTGTATGTAATGTGCACCACATCTATGCTTCCTGCCTGAGGAAGCCTAAAGAGAACACCTGTCCTCCTGGAACTGGAGTTCTGGATGTAGTGCTAGGAACTAAATTATTGGTCCTCTGCAGGAGCTACAAGTATTCTACACCACTGAGCTGTCTAGCCCCTAATTTGTAGTTTCTTGATTCTATACAAATATAAAATTAAATTTAGAATTTACCAGTCAGGCTTGGTGACTTAGGTCTGTAATCCCATCACACTAAGAAGGTAGAGTCAGGATGATCATGAGGTTTAAGGACATTCTCAACATAGCAAGGTCCAGGCCAGCCTAAACTACTTGAGACCTCCTTTAAAAAAAAAGGAGGAGGAGGAAGAGGAGGAGGAGAATGAGGAAGAGAAAGAAGAAGAGGAGAATGAGGAAGAGAAAGAAGAGGAGGAAGAAGAGGAGGTGGAGAGGAAGAAGAAGAAGAAATAATAAAGCTCAGCTAACTTAATGGAGCAAATTGATACTGATCCAGAACTTTCAGTTGCTCATTTAATTGGGATGTGAGTTTAAAACTTTAGTATATATCAGTACAGGTTATGTAACATTTCAAATACTTTAATTTGAGAATACTTAAATTAACTTATAATAAATGTATATTACATATCTAATAATTATATATCTAATATATATATATATCTAATATATCCATAATAAATTCATTTATTCTGTAGGATTTCTTTAAAAATAGGGACTGAAGAGATACCTCAAAGTTAAGAGCACATACTCCCTGCAGAGAACCTGAGTTCAGTTTCCGGTACCCATTTTAGGTGGCTCTCAACCACCTGGAACCAGCTCTAGAGAACTGGATATCTCTGGCCTACTCAGGTAATCCCACACATACACACACATACTCACACACAGAGACATAATAAAAAATAAATAAAGCTTAAAAGCAAAAACAACTTTGGGTTGGCAAGATAGCTCAGTTAATAAAGGCCCTTGCTGCCAAGCCTCACAACTTGAGTAAGTCCCTGGATCCTCTATGGTAGAAGTTAAGAACTAAGCTTGCCCTCTGACCTCTGCAGGCATGCTGGGGCATGTGTGCCAGCTCTCCATCACCTCTACTAAAACAAACAAAAGAACTAATTAAAATATGGGTCTACCAGGTCTGATGGTACACACCTTTCATCTCAGCACAGAGGCAGAGTCAGGCAGATCTCTGAGTTCAAGGCCAACCTGGTCCATAAAGTGAATCTAGGACAGCCAGGGCTCTGTTACATAGAGAAACCCTATCTCAGAAAACAAAAAACAAAAACAAAAAATTAAAGCTTGGGGCTAGAGAGAGATGGCTTAGTAGTTAAGAGCACTTTCTGTTCTTCTAGATAACCTGAGTTCAGTTCCCAGCATACATGTTGGGCAGCTCACAACAGCCTGTATATCCCAGCGCCTTCCTCTGACTTTCTTGACACATAAAAATAATGCAGTCTTATTTAAGAAAATTCAAAAGTAGTAACAGCTTAATTGAAGTATTCGTACACTTAAAAATTAACTCATTTGGGGCTGGCGAGATGGCTCAGTGGGTAAGACTGCTCTTCCAAAGGTCCTGAGTTCAAATCTCAGCAACCATCTTCTGGTGTGTCTGAAGTCAACAACAGTGTACTTATATATAATAATAAATAAGTCTTTAAAAAAAATAACTCATTTTAATAGTATGCAGTGATTTTTAGTATATTTAGTTTTATAACTATCACTGTCTACATTTAGTGTGTGTGTATATTATATATTTAAAACTTTAGTTTAGTTGTATAAGTGAGAGTGTTAGGGTGTTTTACTTGCATGTATTGTGTTAGATAATCTGGAGGTGGAATTATAGTCAGCTGTGAGCTGTCATTTGGATGCTGAGGATTAAATCCAGGTCCTATTCAGAAAGAAAGTGTATTTAACCACTGAGTTAACTCTCCAGTGCCCTTGGGATATTTTCATCACCCCTGAAAGGCTCCTTGTTCTCATTAGGAATTGACTTTCCATACCCCCATTCCCCTTCTCTGGCAGTCACTGATCTAGTTTCTTAGAATTTGTTTATTCTAGACTTTTCCTGTAAACATTTGTACAGTATATGGCTTTGTGTCTGGTATCTTTCACTTAGCATAATGGTTGTAAGCTTCGTCCTTCAGCATTAATCAGAGCTTCATTTCTTTCATGACTGGGCTGTATGGACGTTTTTACATTGTGCATATCCATTCATCAGTGAGGGATATCTTTTGTTATTAACTTGTATTTGCTGTTAGGTACACTGTTATGAACATCGTGTACTAGTTGTTGAGTGACCATATGTTCACTCATTCTCTTGGGTAGGTACCTATGAGAGAAATTGCTGAGTCATGGATATGTCGTGTACTTTTAAGGAAAATGGAGTTTTTGCCAAATGAGTGGATAGAATATCTCACAGGCTTTCGCTTGCTGTGTCTGACTTGTGACTGGCTTGTTTGTAATAGAACTAAAAGACTGATTTCAGTGGTAAAGCAGTTTTCAGTTGGTAATGTTTTCAGAAACCCATGTGGTTGGGTTTCTGTTACTCACAAAAGCAGACCAGCATTACTTTGACTAAGGAAACTTCATTGCTAATTTTAGTTGACTGTTTAATTTGTGAAAGTATGTGTGTGCTTGATATGGGGAAGGGTACTTTTCTTAGTGTGCATGTGGAGGTCAGAGAACTTCATGAAGGTAAGTGAGTAAATAATAGAGTAAATAATACTTCAATTATGTAATGAAATCTTGAGTTCTCTTCTTAGGGTTATTATATATTACCCTTATACTGGATTTTAGTTTTAGTTTTAAAAAATCCTAGTGTAGCCGGGCAGTGGTGGTGCACGCCTTTAATCCCAGCACTTGGGAGGCAGAGGCAGGCTGAGTTCTGAGTTCGAGGCCAGCCTGGTCTACAAGAGTGAGTTCCAGGACAGCCAAGGCTACACAGAGAAACCCTGTCTCGAAAAAAAAAAATCCTAGTGTAAAGAATTTAAAAAGCATTAAAGTTTATTTTCCAACAAAGAACATCAGCAGGCACTGCTCATACAGGTGTTTATCCATAAAACACATCCACAGAAGGAGCCACCGCTCTGTACTTCGCTGTTTCAGTTTGAACAGGTACTGTTGTGTATACTTTCCATTCCAGAAGAAAGAGGATAGCTTAGCATAGAATCGTTTTGAATACTAGAGTCAGGTGGAACAACCAAGAAACAAAACTTGAGTAACATCCACATTTCAAGAAAGGCCTTTGATGGAGGAGAAAGATTCTTCACTCATGAATTGGGTCTTTCTATGAGACCCTCAGCACCATTTCATTGTCTGCTTAATATTACACGTACAAGAGGTAATTAAAATAAAGGAATCAAAACATCTTGACTATCTGCTGTTTCTACCAGCCCAGCAACTCTTAGGGCTCAGACTGGCCTGGGACTTGTCAGCGGTCTCAGTGGTAGAGTGCTTGCTTGTCTAGGTGCACAGGCTTCTGATTTTGATCCCAAGCATGGAAAAAAAAATATGATTACACATTTTTTTAAAATGAGGTAGAGAAGTCAGACCTTTTGCCCAGGATTTTATTTCTACTTCCTAGCCTTTGCTCAGTCGTCAGGGAAGAAGTCTTTACAGTATGGCAGTTGGGCTTCTGGAGCATTACCTGAGGAAGCACTGTGCTGATGTCTTTCCTTTTCCCATTGCATGAACTCTCAAAACTTTGTCTTTTCTGTTTTTCTCTCAGTGATAGTGTGAACTGAAAATGGTCTTCTCAGCTGATTTTCCTAAAGTCTTTTCTTTTTCCCAGCAACCCTGTAAGGGTCTCATCCATGTTTCAGCCTTGGCTGTTTACCTCAGCAAGCCATTTGTACTGCTAGGACTAGAATACTTACTCATATTTGCTCAGCTCTGTGTCTTCAGCATAGGCTTTAATACTGCAGAACCCAGTAGTTGTCTCCTCACCGCTGGCTGTTGTTGCTACGCAGATCTGCAGTTTCCTCTGCATTCTCTTATATAGGCAGTGGGGTGGGAAGTAGACAGGAGGCAGGTGACAACTACCATCTAAACCAACAAATATATTTGGATGTTTCATCTTGCACGTTTAGGAGTCTTACACCAACTTTGCTCACTTGCTAGTATGGCTTACAGCTGATGAACCTTAACATAGGACAGTTTTCCAAACTTTTTCAAATGTGATCTAGCATTTTGGTTGGTCTATAATTGTCCATACTTTTAGAATATGACTCAACCCAGTCTATTCCAGGGATATCTGATTCTAGCTGCTCAGGGAGCTGAGGCAGGGTTCTTACAGATTTAAGATCTGCATGGATTCTGTACAGAGGCAGGTTCAAAGCCAGCCTTGGCAACTTAGTGAGGCCTTATCTGTTAAGTAAATACAAAGGAGCTGAGGATATATAGCATAGTGAATGGTAGGCTGTTTGCCTAGCATGTGTGAGGTCTTGGGTTCAATCTTGATGCTGTGAACATAAATTAAGGCTCCAAAAGGAATACCTAGTTGATATAAGGAAATGTAGCTAAAAACCATGGGAAAATACTCAGCCTCTGACTTCTGAAGAAATGAGGGATTATAGTGAGATTTTTTAGAAAACTATAATCAGGTGGAAAATGTAAAGAAATGTTTATAGTCAGTGTTAGGGATTCTAGGGAAAGAGATGGGCTGATCCCTTGCAGAGCAGATGGGGCATTACTGTGGTCTTTCTGGAAAGAAATTTAGTAACTCATTTCTCAAGAGATAACAATATATGATGGCTCATCAATTTTTTTTTTAAAGCCTTTTAACTATACCTTAAAGAAATAGGAAGCCGGGCTGTGGTGGCACATGCCTTTAGTCCTAGCAGTTGGGAGGCAGAGGCAGGAGGATTTCTGAGTTCAAGGTCAGCCTGGTCTACAGAGTAAGTTTCAGGACAGCTATGGCTACACAGAGAAACCCTGTCTCGAAAAACCGAGAGAGAGAGAGAGAGAGAGAATGAAATTATGTGTTCAAGGCTCTTCATATTTTAATAATAGGAAACAATAGGACTCTTCTCTTGCTCTTGCATTCTTGTTTCTACTCTGTCCTCTTGCTCTACCCCCCCACCCACCCCCCGCTCATGGCCGGCCTCTACTTCTTTTCTCTCTCTCCCTCTCTGCTTTTTTTTTTTGTCTATTACCCTCTCAACTCCCCTCCCCATGCCCTGAATAAACTTTAGGAAAAAAAAAAGAAACAATAGGAAAAAGTTTCCTGACATATTTATGCATCAAATGTAAGGATGTGTTGTAGCACTGTAGTAGAGTCTGTGCTCAGCTACCCAAAGCACTGGCTTCCACCTCAACACCACCAGAAAGGTACCTTGAAAATTGATAGTTGGCATGGGATAGTGCTCACCTGTACCTTACACGAATGCTTCTGCGAACATTCCACCTGTTGTACTCTGTGGAAAGTGGCTCTGCTTGTGTGTTAGGGTTGGAGGTTGTTTGTTTGTTTGTTTTTTAACAGTTCTCTTCCTTTCTTTGTATGTTTTCAGTATAAACATGCATTTAGAGTATTTTTTATATAACTTGATATAAATATACTCCACAGAAATTACTGCCATGTAATTAGTTAATGAAATAGTTTAATTTGTTTGTTCTTTATTAGTATATTATGGACTATTTACCATTATTTTAAAACCAAATACATGGTCTATATATTCAGATTAAACATTATAAAATAGGTTTTGGTATGATGCCAAAACCTCAGTGGTTAAGAACATTGACCACTCTTGTGAGAATTTGGGTTCTCTTCTCAGCACCACATGGTGGCTCACAACCAACCACCTGGAGCTCTAGTTCTAGAGACCAAGTACCATCTTCTGTCTTCTACAAGAATGAAGCAGAGACTTGTTGGGCATATAAACCTTCAGGCACTCAGACATGCTCTAAAATAAAAATAAGTAAATCCTTTAAAAAAATAAAGATCTCTATAGTTTATCACAGTCAGTTGCATGTAAACTTTGCTTTTGAAATATGCCATGAGATGTTACTTGCTTTGGTGGGATATTTCTTTTCAGAAATGAATGTAATTGTAAAGCAGAGAGACCTGCTTTACGACTTCCTAGTCTGATTATACCAGTGATATTTTGCCTCTTGCTGTTGTCATTTTCTCAAGTGTTCCAGCCGTTGATGAAGGCAGAAAACTGGTTTGGTTCGGTTTATGGTGCTACCAATTGAACCCTCTGCTACTGAGCTTTATTACTGGCCTAACAGGAAATGTTTTTAATATATCGTCCAGTGCAGTCCTTCAAGTAGATGTCATTAGAAATGGTTCAGGTTGCCGGGCAGTGGTGGTGCACGCCTTTAGTTCCAGCACTTGGGAGGCAAAGACAGGTGGATTTCTGTGTTCAAGACCAGCCTGGTCTACAGAGTGAGTTCCAGGGCAGCCAGGGCTATACAGAGAAACCCTGTCTCGAAACCCCCCCCCCCCCCAAAAAAAAAGCAGCAAAAAGAAAAAGAAATGGTTCAGGTTTCAACTTTTAAATTACAGTTTGGGAAGAAGTGGGTAGAAAGTGGTTCTGTTTACTTTTGTTGCTTTATTTGGATTTTCTATTAGAAAATAGAAGTGATTTGAGTTTTATAATAGTTATAAGGCTCAGTTGCCCAATATGTGAGGCTCTGGTAGAAGCTATTTGACACAGCCCAGGCCCTTCAGCACTGATGGATGTAAACTTCACCCCTCCTCCTTTCAGGTAATGGGGAAGTATGGGTAGTTGGAGATGAACTCTGGGGAGGCAGTGTCTCTGTAGCTGTCCTTCACCAGACCTGAGTACTTCAGGGAATACTTATTATAAGAGGCCACCAGTAGGATCCTGTTAAGACTTATTTCTATTAAGCCTGAAGAACCCATAGCAAGTGAATCATTTCTCTGATGTTGAGAGAGTTGTAGGGTCATTTTCAGAGTCTGAACCCAACTTGGTTCTGTAACATAACCCACTGTCTCACAGCACTTCCCATCCACTGCTAGTAGGAAACCCCATCAGACCTCTGAGAGAAAAGTGTAGATCACAGCTTAGGCTCCTATCAGTTTTATTGCCCAAGAAACTGAAGGAGTTCTTGGAAAAGAACCCAGTATTTAAGAAGTCAGTGTGTGGGTTTGTTATGGTCTGTGGCTGACAGTATTATAAAGTTGACCATTGTCTGTAAAATAAAGCTTCTATTTTATTGAGTTAGATTTTTTTTTTATTCCTACCACTAAGTATTATGCTTCTTTTTCTTGTATTTTATTTTTTGGTCACATTGTACTTTATTTTTGCTTTAAAATGATTTGTAACTGGCTCTCTTCTATTTAGTATATTAGATATCAACCACTTTATACCATATATCTACATTCCATTTGTTTTTATAGTAGAATTTATTATAGTTTATGTAACTGTCACATTTGTCTTTCCATGGGTACAGTTACAAAACTGACTTTCATAAAGTGGCTGCATCGGATTGCTTACCCACTAGCAATATATAACAACTCCTATTTCTTCCATTCTGGCCAATCCTTATCTTGTTTCTAATTTTAGCCATCTTAGTGACCATGAAGTAGTAGCTCGTTAAGTTTGATTTGCATTTCACTGGAGGTTAATAGTATTAAGTATCTTTTTTTGTGTTTATTGACCATTAATATATCTTTTAATCCTTTTTTGCTTGTATTTAATTGAATTATTTGTCCTCTTGTTAAATTGTGTTTTAAAACTACTTTTTATATATATATATATTTATTCTACTTATGGGTCCTTTCTCAGATTATGGCTATGTGGATTGTCATCATTAAAAAAAAATACTGTTTTATTTACATGCATGCTCATGAGCCTAAATGAGTATATGTGTACCATGTGCATGCAGGAGTCCATATAGGCCAGAGGAGCAGATCTGATCCTCTGGAGCTGGAGTTTCAGTTGTTCTGAGTCATCATGTGGGTACCAGGAATCAAACTTGGGTCTTCTGAGAGCCACCAGTGCTCTTAAACAAGTAATGGCTGATCTGTCTCCAAGTCCCAGTTATGTTTTGTTTCATTTTGTTTTTTAATTTAAAATTTTTATTTATGATTGTATGTATCTATGTGAGTGTATGCCACATGGCAGGTGCCTATGGGAGCCCAGAATTCCCTGGAACTGGAATTGTAGGTAGTTGTGAACCACCTAAGTAGGCTTCTAGGAACTAAACTTGGGTCCTCTAGGAGAGGAAGAGGCACTCTGAACCCCTGGGCCATATTTCAAGTCCCTCAGTTATATTTGTTTTCTGAAATGCAATTTATTTTATTAAATACATATCTTTTTGTGTGTGTACATATGTGATCACATAAGTGCACATGCACTCATAGGTCTGCATACACATATGTTTGGAGGTCAAAGGTTGATGTCATTTGTTTCCCTCATTTCCTGTCCACCGTATTTTTCGAGATTAAACCTGTGTCAAATTCCATTATTTGACTAGAGTGTCTGGCTAGTAAGCCACAGAGATGATCCTGCCTACCTGATACAGCACCACCACTTGGCCTTTTTATGTGGGAGTCTGGCATGGGACCATCTTGCTTCTTCCATCTCCCAAATGTTGAAGCTTGTGCTGCGTTGGTGGTATAGTGGTGAGCATAGCTGCCTTCCAAATGTTGAAGCTACTTCAGTTAATTTTTGTCTGTTAGAGTCCAACTTAATTTTGTATATGTGGTTATTCATTTGTCTGAGCACCATTTGTTGAATCACCTCAAGAGCCAGCTTTACCAACATACTGCTAGCAATAGCATTAAGTGAAAGTTATCATTAGTGGTATCAAGTCATTTGTGCTTCACTTGATATTTTTCTTTGTTCTAGTTGCTAAGGCATATTAACTCTTAACATGATTATGAAAATGTTTCCTTTTAACTTTTATAAGTGTTTTTATATATTTTCAAGCTGTTACTAGGAAAATATGCTTATATTTAGATCTTGTTAGTTAATCGTTCCTTTTGTTATCATGGAACAGTCCTTATGATGTGGCAGTCTGTTCTAGCCATATACTTTGAACATTTGTGACAGTTGTGCTTTGTGTCACTAACTAAGTGGTCTTGGAGTTCTGACCATCTACCTTTGACTATAGTCAAAGCCCATTGATAGTTTATTACAATGAATAAGTTGTTTTTTGTTTTTTTTGTTTTGTTTTGTTTTTTTTGGTTTTTTTTAGGCCATTTTTTTCCATTGTTCATGTTTTTCTTCCTCTTGGATTATTTGAAAAATTTTCTCTCCCATCTCCTTCCATTTCCTCTCACCTCTTCTCAGTCTCTCATATCCCAGACTACCTTCAAATAGTTGTTGTTGAGGATGACCCTAACTTACTTTCCAGCTGGTACTGGGACTCCAGTTGTGCAGGACCACAGGCAGTTCTCTGATGAAGAAATACTGCTGTTGAGTATTTTATTAGCTGTTTGACCTTCTGTCTGTAGTATACTTTGGTCATGTTTCCTTACAGTTTTTACCTCACATTGATTTAAATTATGTTTTTTAAGGTATTAATCTAGGACCTTGATAGGCAAGTGCTCTACCACTGAGCTATATATCTTCCCAGCTCAGATTAATTTGCTGAAGATAGTAACTCTCCTTGAAGGTAGCTTTACTTTAACATGTTCAGATTTTCAGCTTAGACATTGGTGATTTTGTTTGGAAAGGTCATCTCCAGCTTGAGAACAGGTAAGTGGTAATTTCTGCATCTTCATCATTTTATTCTTTTAGTCTATATATCTTCGTTGATCTATTTGTGATATATTTTGAATTATCCTTAATGTCATTTATTAAGTAATCTTTTACCCACTGATTTTGGAAGTATCTATATAGTATGTCCTTAAATACAATAGAATAGTATGTTTTGACCGTGTGTCCTGTTTAATGCTCTCCCTGTCTGACAGCACTAGTTATCATAAAGGTTATCACAGAGGCAGTGGTCTCTCTGCCTTTGTCCTCTCCATCCTCAAGTTCTATCATGCTAATATGTAGAGGCAGCTGGTTCAGCCTTTCATTTCTATTTCTGTAATTTCTATGTCTCTGTTTCACGGTGGTGTGTCAACACGATGCTGTTGTCCAGTGTTATACATCTGTGACTCTATTATTGTATCAAGATGTCACTGTTCTGCATGCCCTTTGCTTTGTATTTTTGGGTAAGTCTATTTCTGAGTCATCTGAAAATGTTAGTTATTTCAGTATTTATAGTATATACTTCTGGATGTTATTTGTTGCCAAGTATCATTGACTTAGTACTGGCTTTTGTTTTTCCAGAACCAAATATTGCAGTTGCTTTTTTCCTTGTCATTTGCAGCCTTTCTAAACTGTTTTAGGACAGTTTTCACAAAATCAGTCCTGTTAGGCGATCTCACTGGTCTGGGGTTTTTCTCGATATTCTTTCAAGAATGTTCCATCTGCTTTTCAGGCCCGAGGGCATCCTTGTGAATGGGCTTGCTGTCTTTTAACTTTATCAGTCATCTTCCACTCTACTTTTATTGTAAATCTATTAATATATAAACAGAAGGAAATATGTTCATGTTAATTACTGTTACATCTATGGTATGTGCTACTTTCCTTAACTTTCTTCCAAGTCATGTCTATAACTACTGTACTAGTGTGCATCAGTCCAACCAAGCCCGGGGTGCTGGAGTCCCTCCTTCCAAGTCAAAAAAGGGACAAACTCCTGGGGGAGCTCAGTTTGTTGGCTTGGAGTTATACAAGCGATTAAAGGAGTTTTTGAAGAATTACCTGACAAATCTTCTTAAGGTAAGATGTCTCAGTGCTATAAGCATATAAAAATGTCTATTTTGTTCATTTTTTTTTCTTAAGTGCAGTGGTTTTTTGTGACTGCCATTTCTGTCATATATGCTGCTTTAGATTGAAATTGTGCTTACACTGGGTTAGCTCTTGCTACAACTACCCATATCCTATGAGTTAGCGGCTCATTAGCTCAAACCATCGCTTAGGCAAAGGTGAATCTTTTTCTTTTCTTTTCTTTTCTTTTTTTTTGAAATAGGGTTTCTCTGTGCAGCCTTGGCTGTCCTGGAACTCAATTTGTAAACCAGGCTATCCTTGAACTCAGACCCACCTGCCTCCTGAGTGTTGGGATTAAAGGTGTACAACACCACTAATGGTGAAATCTTTTACCTTAGCTTCTGACTTTGGTTTTTAGTAGTTATGTTCTGTAACAAAGGAAGTGGGTTGCCTTACACTCAGCCATCAGGTGGTCAGGTAGCTCCTTCATCTGCTGTTGTACATTATGTCTTCAGTCTACAAAGGTATTTCTACTCCTACCTGGAAAGGTTCTCAGAGTCTCTTCTGTGTATACAGTTTATTTTTCTAAAGTTTATATAGATGTTATACAGTATTTTCTGCATGCTACAAAACCTTTTTCTTAATTATTTTACAAGCTAAGTGGATACACGTTCTAACAGATTATAGTTGACTCATAGTTGTAACTGATGTATCAGTTTCATGTTCTTAAACATGATGTGTCTTGCTATACCTTTGGCCCTTTGACTTTACAGCCCTTGGTAAATAAAGTCTTGTCAGCAGAGTCTGCTCTGCTTTCAGTAGCTGCTCCATCAGCAACACATTTGTACTCCATATGCCAAACAGATCAATCTATGTTTTAAAATTCATTTCATTTAAATATACAAAACATTTGATTGTCTCTGGGTGTGACCAGGTATTTACATAGATGGTTGGGTCACTTGAATATTATTACGTGTAGAGCTATAAGTCTGCTAGACCTTGACTTTCACATGAAGACGTACTTCTTGGTATACTTTAGCACAGCACCTATGAATATAGTGCAGTGTTTTTAAAGGGTAGAACACACTTTGGAGATGTCATTAATATCTAAGAATTTTTTTCAAGTTAATTTTGTTCAAATAAAAACTAGTGAGTTTAAAGTAAGAATAATTTGGATAATGTCCAGTTTTCTTTCTGAGGCTTTGTTAAAGAAGAAATGTTGTATTGTTATAGCTATATTTTTGTTACAAAAATACAACAAATACCAAAATTAAGATAAATAGTTTTATAATCTTACAAATTTGTGAAGCATTTCATATTTTTAAAAAATGAGTATACTTTCATTATTTGTTGATCGGATAGATTAAAATAAAAAACTAGGAAGATATGAAACAGATGCTTTGGAGGTATATTCCTTAATAAGAAGAAATTGCTTAAAAACTAAAAAGGACAGGACATGGAAGTACATAACTTGGAATTCTAGCACTGGCCTATAATCTTAGCTTTCAGGAGGTGAAGGAACAGAAGTTCAAGGTCATCTTCAGCTACAGTGTGAGTGTAAGGCCAGCCTTGGAAAAAGAGATCCAAGGGGTGGGTGGGTATATACTTGGGCTACACAACTAAGTTTAAGGCCAGCCTGAGCAACTTATTGAGGCCCTGTCTTAAATTAAAAGTAGAACAGTTGCCCAACATTTGACCCTAGGTTTAGTCACTAGTACTGAAGAAAAAGCATAAAAGAAAGTAAAAGCATGTTTCCATTTTGAAAGCTTAGGTTACACTTATGACTGCATATACCTATTCAACCCATGAAAAATTCCAATTTAATTTAAAAATGAAAGACCTTTTTAGTGTTCTTTTTTTTTTCTTTTTAGTGTTCTTATGAGAATTTCCATTAGCATGTTTTTGTACATAACAGTTGACCCATCTATAACTGCAGTATTTGTACATTTTGATGCAGTAGCTATTTCAGTAAATTTTATCTTGATTATATGACAAACGATTCATATTAAAGTCTTATTGAACTTGTTTCTAGGACGGAGAAGATTTAATGGATGAGAGTGTACTGAAGTTCTACACTCAGCAATGGGAAGATTACCGATTCTCCAGCAAAGTGCTGAATGGAATCTGTGCCTACCTCAATAGACATTGGGTTCGCCGTGAATGTGATGAAGGACGAAAAGGAATATATGAAATCTATTCAGTAAGATTTTTTTTTTAAGAGTAAATAAATAACCTTTAAATATGTTGTGACAAGAAAGTAGAGGTGAGAAATTGGAGCTGTAAAATAAACACAGTTAAATAGTTTTGTGTTTACTTTTAAAGTGTCTTCAATGAATTGGGCAGTTATTATGCTTTGCATGGAACTGCTTGAGCTTTAGCACTAGAATCCTAGATGCTGGCAGTTGCTAGCAAATCAGGTATCTTATCTGAGGATTAAGCTCCTAACTGGGCATTCATATGCTTTCTTGGTCTAAGAGTTCTATATTTGAAAAGAGGACCTTGAATTAAATTTTTTGTTAGTCTTCAGGGTTTTTGTTTTAGGCTTTCTGGTTTCTCAAACTGTGACTTCTAAATGTGTATTATCACTGTTACCTGGGAACATGATAGAGATGTAGATTCTTAGATCACCTTCTAGACTTGGAGACTTTAGAGATGAGCCAATGGTGGGGGCAGGAAGCTCAGTTAACACAGTGCTTGTCTAGTGTATATGAAGTCCTGGGTTCAGTCTTCTGTTTTGTTTGTTAGGTATGATGGTGCACATACCTATAATCCCAGCACTTGGGATATAAAGGCAAGAGAATTGTAAGTTTGAGTCATTCTTAGCCAGCCTGGGCTAAATGAGATCTTGTCTAAATAAATAAATAAATAAATAAATAAATAAATAAATAAAATAAGTATATACATACATACATACTCCACAGAGTTGGGGTGATAGCTCATAATCCCAGCACTTGGGATATAAAGGCAAGAGAATTGTAAGTTTGAGTCATTCTTAGCCAGCCTGGGCTAAATGAGATCTTGTCTAAATAAATAAATAAATGAATAAATGAATAAGTACATACATACTCCACAGAGTTGGGGTGATAGCTCAGTCAATAAAGTATTTGCTTTGTAAACTACAAGAACCTAAGTTCAGTCCCCTAGGACCTGTGTAAAAAAAAGCATGATATTGATGTTTGTAATCACAGTGCTGGGAAGGCAGGCACAAGTAGATACTTGGAGCTCATTGGCCAGCCAGCATATCATTCTGACAAGTACAGGCCAATAGGTAGATGGCTCCTGAACAAGAGCAAAGGTTGTCCTCTGGGTTCTACATGCACGCACACATACATTCATGCTCACACATATTAAATAAATAAGCAAACAAAGAAATACTTCTCCAGGTAAGCAGAGTCAAGGAGTCAGTTCTAGAGAAGTTGAGGGAGGATTAATTAAAAACATTAGTCTGCTTATGGATGTATGTCAGATTAAAATCTTTTGGGGTCAGTTTTATTAAAATGTCAGTTTTTAATGTATCATAATAGCAAAATTTTGTTGCTTTGCGTTTACAAAATTAGAGAGAAACTAGCCCAGGTTCAGGACTTTTAACACAGAATTCAGTTTCTGTATCCCAGTCATAAGTACTTCATAGTACTGTATAGTTACATAGGTTTTTATTTTGGTGTTTGAAACAAGGTGTCCCTGTAGTTTAGCTGACCTGGAGCCTTCACTTTGTAGCCAGCCTGATACCAGTCTCTGACTTCCTCCTGCTAGGATTCATGGTGTGTACCATCACGCCCAGTTAGTTACATGGTTTTAACAGTTTTTTGACATTTTTGTATTTTTCTTTTTCTTTAATATATTTTAACTGACAATTATATTTAATCTGTTGAGCATGTTTTGAACTCTGTCCATCATGGAATGGTTAGTGTGCTTCCCTTGTGTCAGATTTGCCGAGTGGCACTCAGTGTGGTAGATTTCCTTTTGGAAACTGCTTGACCTGATGTTCCATGTGTAATCTCTACAGTGGCATCACAGCTCCTAAAGGCCATTCCTGCTTTGTCACTGACCATGTGCTTGGTTCAGCAGTTAAAGAAGTTTAGTAAAAAGTACCTAGATACTTTGTTCCTCAAGACTGAGCAAGACGTGAGGCACAGGTCTTTAATCCCAGTGCTGGGGAGGCAGAGGCAGGGATGTATCTCTGAGTTCAAGGCCAGCCTGTACTATACAATGGCACCTTGCCTCAACAAAATAATAAATAGTAGACAAGAGTCAGCCACTTTCATTACTTTTAAATTTTACTTCAAACCCCGTACTTTCTGTTATCAAATAGTGTAGCCACTGTTTGGAAATGCAGTATGTACCCATAAATTCTAGCAGAGGAGACCCTGCTCAAGTCATTTGCTAGTTTGTATAGAAGGTCAGTGGAACAGTTATAATCTGTGGTTTTGTCAGTGGCCCAGTCTCCAGCAAATGTGACTGTTTTTTTCCATGTAGTTCAAGGTCAAGACAGATGATAAGGCTTTTACTTTAAAAAAAACAAACAAACAAAAAACAAAATCTCTTTTCTAAATCGATTTTCCCCTTTTTAATTAGAGAAAGTTGTTGGTTTGCTTCCAAGTCACCCGCAGGTTATACACTGATTTCATTGTATGTTGAAGTGCTAGTGCTACCAACAAAACTTGTTTCTGTTACCCTGTTGAGATTGAGATTGCTTGGCTTTGTCCTTTATGGCTTCCTTCTGTCTTCTTTTGCTCTTTGGTTTTATTCCTTTGAAGTGACAAATCATCCAGAGTCTGCAAAGGTCTGTCTAAAGTTGGGGTTGCTAATTTAGAAAGTAGTTAGAAAAAAATTAACTTTTTTAAATTAGGGATTCTGTTAGAAGCTGGTACTAAATAGCCTGATGTTTTCACTGCTGCCTTACTCCTGTTTCAAGGGCTGAAGAGGCAGGGAAGAAAAGGTTGCTTTTCTCCAAGACAGTGAGGCTGAGTTTCCAGTACCCTACACACCACAAGCAAGAGTCCTAGTAATGCTGGGCCTAACAGTGCATGCCTTGAACCTCAGCTCTTGGATACAGAGGCAGGTAGATCTCAGTGAGGCTAGCCAGGACTACATAGGGAAAAAGAGACCAAAAAAAAAAAAAAGCCTTAATTATTGATTTTTATGGCATTTATTTTATTGGAGACACTACTTGGAAAATACTTTTCATAGATTAAATTTGCATATAATACTTTTTACAAACTGAATTTTATCTCTAGTTAAATTGGAGATGACGTAAAATAAGACTAAGACATTTATGTTTAATTTCTTGACAGTTTATGTGTTAAAGTGCTATAAATTTCAGTTGTTTTAACTTTCTAATACCTCTCCCAACATGTTAAAAAATCATGTATAAATTCTAACTTTTTTCTTTCAGAGACCATTTTTATAGTAATTAATCAGTATAACACTTAAAGTTTAGGAATTGCAAATAGAACATGATATTTATACTTTCAAGTGAAAATACATCTATCAGGGACTGGGGAGATAGCTCAGTAAAGAATGTTTGAGTTCATATACCTAGCACCTACATAAAAGCCATGAGCCTGAGCTTGAGCTTGCTGCTGGTGTCTCAGTGAGAGAGTTTGTCTCAAGGGAATAGAGTAGAGAGTGATAGAGCAGGACACAGGGCGTTCTCCCCTGGTCTCCATCCATGAAGACACAGAGTGTAGTGAGAGGTCTTAATTTATGTACAAGAAACTGCATTTAAAATGTGCAATCAAGATTAGAAGATTTTTATAAATTCTAAAATGTATCTTGATACATTAGGTAACTGTGGGAGTGACTAGAATTAGTTTTATCAGGTGTTTCTGGTCAAAACTAGTTGGATCCAGGGAATACATTTATAGGTTGAATCTATTGCTGGTTTTTAAGCTGATACAAATGTCCTCCATAACTTAGAATTTTCTTTCTGATCTTTCTTGTTAAAATTCGAGAAGGTAAACATCTATACAAAATGATTGACTTAAAGAGAGCAGCTCTGATTTCATTGTGATAGTATGTTTCTACTAAGTTGTAATCTAAAGATTTTGGTAAAATTAAGAATTCAGGTTATTGTTTGTGACAAGTTTCAGGGATATTCAATACATCTTTTCCCCTTTTTCATCCAGCTTGCGTTGGTGACATGGAGAGATTGTTTGTTCAGGCCATTGAATAAACAGGTATCTACTATGGGATATGTGTGTTTCCTTAAAAGCTTTCCATTTTTATCTTGTCTTCTCCAGCTTTTTTACTATCTCAGGAGCATTTGTTGGGCTGGGGATATGGCTTAGTCTGTAAAGTACTTGCTGTGCAAGCATGAGGACATGGGGTAGATTCCCAGTACCCATTAAAGAGAGCATGTATGGTGATGCCCATAGTGATTACAGCACTGGAAAGGTAGGGTAAAGTAGATCTTTAGTGCTTCCCGGCCAGGGTCAAGCTTGCCTCCTGAATGAGCTCCATGCCAGTGAGAGACTGTCTTAAAAACAGGGTGAATTACTCCTGGCAAACAGTTCTTGAAATTGCCCTTGGTCTATGTATTCACATACATACACACATATACCCATCCCCCTAAAATATTTGTTACCTTGTGTTATTTAGTGGCTTTAAATGTTAAAGGATATATAAGATACATTGTGAGCTGTAATATGTCTACCTTATACCTTTTGTGTGTTCTTAAAGGTAACAAATGCTGTTTTAAAACTGATTGAAAAGGAAAGAAATGGCGAAACCATCAATACAAGACTGATTAGTGGAGTTGTACAATCTTATGGTAAATAATTTGCCTTTATTCAATAGTTTTTGTATCACATGGCAGTTATGATAGTGTTCTAATATTTATTTAAAAATATTTATTAAGGATTCTCAGGCATGTTAATTCATCTTTAAGGTACTTTTAAGTAATTTTATAAATCATAAAAAATTTTAATCTTTGTACTTTAAGGGAATTTTTGTGAAAAAAATTGAATTATATTTTCTTTGCTGTTTTCATGAGGAATTACTTATATATAATTACTTTTTGAGCTAAATGATAGCCAGAAAACTATCAGCTTGAAAAATTTGAGATTGAGACACTGATTAAGTGATGCGTTGTTAAAGCTCAGATGGGTTTGCATTTCTGTGAAAGTTTATAATGCAATATTTATATGACTTTTGGGAATGTAAACTTTCTCTACTAAACTTGTGGTTTTGAAGCACCCCTGGCACAGGTAAGGGCAGTGTGCTGCTAATATCTTAGAGTTTATTCTTTTTGTTTCTTCATTTATTGACACAAGCATACTTCAGTACTAGCAAATAATAGTTACCTATAACCTATCATTTCACATTGATCTTTTAAGTGTAACTTAAACTGACTGCTACACCGAAGTATTATCTGTAAATTATAACAAAAAATACGGTTATTGAAATATAGCTCATATTTATTTCTAGTGGAATTGGGGCTGAATGAAGATGATGCATTTGCAAAGGGCCCTACGTTAACAGTGTATAAAGAATCCTTTGAATCTCAATTTTTGGCTGACACAGAGAGATTTTATACCAGAGAAAGTACTGAATTCTTACAGCAGAACCCAGTTACTGAATATATGAAAAAGGTAAGCTTAAACATAGTATGTAAAGTAGATATAAGTTAAATAGTCGTCACTCTTCCAGGGAGTTCTCAGCATTGCAGTGTTCCTCACTAGTCAGGCGTGGCACTGCTGTCACATCATGTCAGAACTCTCTGAGGGACTTTTATAAATTGAGAATCATACAAGGAGATGCTTTGATAGCTGCATGCCTTCCATGTTTTTACATCGTCTCCTCTTGAAGTGTGGCCCTCAGGATTTTATGTCAGTGAGAAAATAAGCAGGTAGTCCTAGATTTGCTTTGTTGTTGTTGTTGTTGTTGTTGTTGTTGTTGTTGTTGCTGTTTTTCTCCTAAAATATTCCCTGAGAGTTTAACCCTTCAAGGTTATATTAGGAGGAAGGATCTAAGTCTGACTCAGGAGAAGATCCAAGGTGGAGCTGAGTATTCTAATCTGCTCTTTACGACATGGTGCTTCTGTGAACTTCTCCTAGGATTTTTCTCTGCTCTCTTTCGTGGAAACTTAGGTATTCTGGATATTGGGTCTGAGGAATGTCTATGTCAGGAGTTGACAAGCTTTCTGCTATATAGTACCGGCCAGTAAATAATCTTTAGGCTTCTCATCCTATCTAAGATCTCTTCTGCTATTATTCAGCTCTACTGTTAAGAAACAAAAGCAGTCATGGAGATGTAGACATAAGCAGGAAACAGGTGCAGCAGGATTTTTGCCAGCAGACTATATAGTTTGGTGACCCTCTCACCTGTACGTACTAAATTTTTAAGAGTCTAGGTCATACCAAGTCTAATACCTACTTTGCCCCCTCTTAGACAGGAAATGGACTGCCAAGTCCTTTCCATGTTTAAAGGAAGAATATATAAGCTCAACCACTCTACTTCTGATATAAAGAGAAAGCAATCCCTAGCTTGTGGTGTTCAGAGTGCATTTTCATATGGTACACTAATACGGTGAATATAAGTGGGCCTTCTAAGTTTGAAATTGAAAGTCAGTTACACATTTCTGATATCTCAAAATTCAACAGAAATAGAACTAGTCAGCTGTATATGTGGGAGGGGTAGTGGTAGTTCTTTCTCGTAGATCTTTGTATCTGTTTTGTATGTGACTGAGGCCTAACCAGCTCCTTAAGGGTATTTGAGACATAATCTGTTCTGAATCCTAGTATTACTCATTATTTAATTTTGTAGTATGATTGTAGTTTTTATAAACGGGCTTCTTACTGAACTCTGTTTTAAATCCTTTTTTTGCACTTACTTATTTTGTGCATGTGTGTGTACATATATAATGTGCGTCTCTGTGTGTACATGTGCAGTATATGTGTGCCATGTTAACTATGTATAGATTAGTTCTTTTACCATATAGGCACCAGGGATCGAGTTTAGGTCATCAGTAAATATTCTTAACACTACTGAGCCATTTTGCCAGCCCAGTAGAAATTTTTTTCTTAAACTGTATCTTTAAAGTGGAATCTTCCCCAACATTGTACACCACTACGGTGCCAACCTGCCCTTTGTAGATGACGTTATGATTTATGGTGATGTCTGCTGCCCATGGAGATAAGCAGCTTTTAGGACAGGGCTGCATGCACTCTCTAAACACAGAAATCTGTTTTTTAAAATTTGGCAACTTTGAAAATAAGTGTCGGTGGGTTGGTGTTTGCAATCTAACCTCTCCTCAGCCTCCAGGAAGCTCTCTAAAAGCATCAGAATTTGGTCTTGATCCACTCAGAAGTCTTACCAAACATGATTTCTCATCTTGCTCAGAAAATCCATAAATAAGGCTCTAAAAACCAGACAATATAGAGATAATCTTATATCCTTGTAACTTGAACTGGGCCACCAGTTTTCAAGGTTAAAGAATGACCTTAACCGTTCTGTTCCTTAGTTTCCTACCTGTGAAAGGAGAATAACAATATTGGGTAATAGTGAGACTTTAGTGAGCTTTCCTTTTAAAAACTATATATGCTTTGAATGTCTCTATTAAAGGCGCTATAGAAAAGTGTAGCAGAACAAACATAAGGGGGGGCTTTGACCTTAAATGTTCATCCCTCAGTCTCCAGCCTGGGCCTGGGTAGTTATAGGACCACCAGAAAAAAAGTTGACAATTTCAATAACTTGAAGAGAAATTACATTTATATTAAAACAATCAAGTAGAATACAACATCTCAGGAATGATTTTGAGGTAAAGATTAGCTTTCAGGAAATATTGTGCTTTCAACAGCCAATTTGGGCTAGATAGTACAGTCCCTAGAGGTCTCTGTTGAGTTTGCTGTCATCAGGTGGGTGTATTTTAGTGTAAATAGTTGATAATGGTTGGTCCATACAAAAATGCCTTTGATGGCTGAACGGCTACAAGCCATATTAATACTTGAAAATCAATCTCATGTGATTGAGACTAATCTGACTTATAAAAACAACAAACAAAAATGAACATGTTTGAATATTTTAAATTCCTAATCTTTTTATTATTTTAAAATAAAATAAGACCTCGAAAGATTGCTCAGCAGTTAACAGAGTAGGTGTGTTGCTCTTGCAGAGGACCTGGGTTTGATTTCCACATGTTGGATCATAGCCATCTGTAATCACGGTTCTGAGAGATCCAGAATCCTCTTCTGGTCTCTGTGTGTACTTCATGCACATATGTATGTACTGTACATGCATCAAAACATTCACATAAAACAAGGAGAAAGAAATGCCTTATTTCATTAATTTTTTTTTTTTACCAACCTTTCAGTTCTGTTTTTTATTTCTCATTGTTTTTGTTGATAATTGTTTCTAATGGAGTTAATCATGGTCATTTTCAAGAAATTTAGTGTACTTAGTCATATGGTCCTGGTGTACCAGGTGAGAATGCAATGGCAAAGATGCATGCCGTCACAAATTAGTTCCCAGTTAGGGAGCTCCATCTTCTTTTCTGCCAGTTGGCCCCTGCAGGAAGTTCTGTAAACTCACTGTAGTAAGTGCCCCATGGAAAATTCACAAGAACATTAAAGCCTACCCTCTCTTCTGGGGAGTTTTGTTTTCCTGACCAAGATGATATATGCCCTTTCAAGATCAGATTGGCAGCCAGGCAGTGGTGGCGCACTTGGGAGGCAGAAGCAGGTGGATTTCTGAGTTCGAGGCCAGCCTGGTCTACAGAGAGCCA
>NW_022196903.1:42334720-42336129 GCF_008632895.1 Mastomys coucha
CAAGAAGAATGATAGTTCATTATTTATCTGCTTCTACTTACCAGACTAGAATGTTGCTGTGGGTTTTGGGGGACATGGGGGTTTGTTTTGCTTTGTTTTGTTTGAACTTACACATTAATGATTTGGTTTATTTTAGTGGGTAATATTTCATTTATCAAGTGTACTATAAATTTGTCATTTTGATTTTTGAGTTTCTTATTAGAAATTTGCTAACTTCAAACCTTTTGTGTTTCTTTGTGACTTATCTGTTCCTCACTCTAGCTTTTTGGATATACTTACTGGTTTGTTAGAGGTCGTTCTGTGTTTAGGATATGGAGTTTGTGATTAGTACACAGTTTACTGTTTAATCTTACTTTGCATGTTTAGCTTTCTGCTGAGTGTAAGTGTATGCTGTGGCTCTAGCTGCTTTCCTGTGATTGAATAACCACCCATGGTCGTATTTGATGGTCCAAGCTTTGCCTAGTCGGTTTTCTTGGTGATGAATGTTTATTCAGTTCCAACAGTAATTCGTCAGATTATCCACAATTACACTAAATCTGAAAAGTCTATGTGGAAAGTAAAATACAACTTTTGTCTTCTCTTATTCAGATCATCTGAATAATTCAAGACTCACTGCAATTTCCTTCTTGTTCTGATAATGTAGAAGGTCCTCAGTGACTCTGTACCCCCACATGTTTCTGGTGACAGATTCTAAAATGTACTGTCCTTTTTTTGGGTTTCTGTTGTGTTAAATTGTCTGTTAGCCTCTCTTCCTTGGAAAGAAATTCAAGAAGTTGAGATTCTGTGGTGTCCAAGTGGGCTTTAGAAGTGTGTGTTTAGTGGTTGACAAGGGAAGGCTGCTGTGTTCGTCCGTCCTTCCTTTTTCTTTTCTTCCTTATTGCTGGTTATTATTTCTGAGTGATCATTTCTAGGATTATATTGGTGTGACCCTTGACTTCAAACAGCTTTCAGACCAAAGTAGAGCTTTTTAATCCAGTGATCACATGCTGAAGAAGACCTGTAGGTTTTTCCCACAGGGGCGGGGAATATTGCCTTTAAGATGTGAAATACCATTTACCCAAACGAAAATGATACGAAGACATTTGATAATGTTTTTAAGGCACTGAAAGGATTAGAGCCTATATTACAGAGAGAGTAGAGCAGACCAGAGGCTTTATAATATGGTTGGCAGTCGCACCACAGTCTAAAGTCCGGTTTCTCTTCTTAATTATGCTTTACTGGAATATTTGTGAATTTAATTTGTTGTTCATATACTAGTTCTTTAAAAGTGAAGCAAGCCATTCATTGGTTTGCTTTGATTGAATGCTCTACAGGCTGAAGCTCGCTTGCTTGAGGAACAGCGGAGAGTTCAGGTTTACCTCCATGAGAGCACACAAGATGAACTAGCACGGAAATGTGAGCAGGTCCTC